>NC_059296.1:16721937-16744437 GCF_017591435.1 Portunus trituberculatus
GTTCCCTCCTATGCCATTCCCTCCGTCTCCAGGAGCTGCACCCTCAGTCTCTAATGTATTCTTGTGTGGCAACAAGTCAAGTTGTTCGTGCCTTTGCCTTGTCTTTACCATATTGTGCATAACATTAATCACAATTAATCGCGAGACTCAAACGGGTCTTGGTGGTGACGTCATTACCGCTCCAATGCCAACGAGGACCAGGCCCCCTTGTGCGCCCACAGGGGAAAAAGGCACTATAATCAGAACTCTGAAATCTAAGAGTGTTTTCCTGCAGGCTCACGTGCTTCAAACTCAGTCAGGGTCGAAGGTGCTAACACATAGGTAAACACACACTTAGGGTGCACGTGAAGGGCGAGTGTGTGAGCAGCTTAAGGCCATCATCCCTCTCCTCTGTTTCTTCCTCTCCCACTTGTATGATTCTTCCTATTCGATCTCGACCCCTTGGCTTGACTGAAGGAATGAGTGAGTGAGTGAGGATGACTCGCTTATCCTGAAGGTGACCTCATCGTTGTGTTACGTTCATAGTCTCTTAATATATACTGGTTACATAAACATCGTGTAGATAAACTAAGAATTAAGAGATGCTAACTAATAAGCACCTTTTTCGATTTATGTCTATGGGTAAGCTAAAATTATCGGAGGTAGTGAATCTCTGAGAGGCGCTAACGTAGTTTCACACCTAAGCCCCTCGTATATCGACTCAAACCATTAATTCACCTCCATTCTTGACTTAGATCAGTGAGCAAGCTAAGATTAATGAAAGATGAGACAAGGTACGAGTTTCGGCTGCTTGCATCTCCCCCCATCAGATGCCAGGCATTTCCTGCGTCCACAAGGGGCCTTCAGTGCAGTGCCACCGGGTTGAACCGGGCGCCCTCCGTGCTATAACGATAGTCGGGTGTTCTAAAAGGATGCAAGTGGGGACAGCCAGCGACCTTGTGTAGTGAGCTCCCCTCTTTAGGATGCCATTAATTCCGGCAGGTGGTTCATTCAGGCCCTTGAAGCTGCTGGGTTGACTGGCACTGAGGTGTAGGAGTACTGGAGGGGGGGTGGCACCGACCCAGAGCCTGCGGGAATGAGTAATGGTGGATGGTGTGGTGCTGTCAAGTAGATGGATGAAATGATAGATGGGTTAACGTTTTTTTTTTTGTATGATATACATTTCAGTGCAAATTCAAGATTGCTTGCCATGTTTCCAGGATGACAGTTAGCTGGGTAGTATTTCAAGACTAAGTGAAAATTATGAGTCAATTAAATTGATTTTTCTTCTCTTGACTTGCACACTCTACGTAACCTGAAGGGTGTTTTACTCGTCAGTTTTTAGAGCCAGATAGAATGACTCGGCGCGGACGACAGCAGGGAGATGGAGGAGGCGGAGGAGGAAAGGAGAACTTGGTGCGATGCCATAGGAACCTAGCCACGTGGAACTAGAGACGTCATGCTTTCACCTCATGTCATGGGAACCACCACACCTGCACCTCACTTGAAACCCTTTACCAGAAAGAGAGAGAGAGAGAGAGAGAGAGACTTTGTGGCATGTAAGAGAGGCTGAACATAAGGGATTGGATGGAGAGAAAAGAAAAGTTGAGTTACTCGTCACAACAACTAAGTTCAGGATTAAAAGTGGCTAAATCAAATCGTAAATTTATAGTTTAAAGAATAATGTGAAGGAAAGGATGAAACTTTGTTAATTAATCTGCGTGTGACATTCAGGAAGAGGTACACGACAAAGAGAGAGAGAGAGAGAGAGAGAGAGAGAGAGAGAGAGAGAGAGAGAGAGAGAGAGAGAGAGAGAGAGAGAGAGAGAGAGAGAGAGAGAGAGAGAGAGAGAGAGAGAGAGAGAGAGAGAGAGAGAGAGAGAGAGAGAGAGAGAGAGAGAGAGAGAGAGAGAGATATCTGCGCTTTATGACAGTGCTACATAAAGCGCAGATCCAGAATGTTCCTCACTTAGCGGACCTGAGAGTTACCTGGAGGAGATCTGAGCGAAATACGAGAACGGTATTGAGCAACGACCTCCTCCTTGAGGCACCAAGGTCTCGCTCCAGCACCCACAAACGGGCCTTCTCTTCCGCCACTGTAGTGTGGTGGAATGCTTTCACTGCTGTGGTGGACGTGCGACGTCTGTCCACACAGCAGATGAAGGAGACCACACACAGATGGTTACACACCCAGCCTCATTATAATGTACAGTACATGCTTTAAGATAGTTGCAAAAGGCAAATGTAACTTTAGCAAAGAACCAAAATATTGTACACAACTCATAGATGTATGATAGTTTAAATAAAAATAGAGAGAGAGAGAGAGAGAGAGAGAGAGAGAGAGAGAGAGAGAGAGAGAGAGAGAGAGAGAGAGAGAGAGAGAGAGAGAGAGAGAGAGAGAGAGAGAGAGAGAGAGAGAGAGAGAGAGAGAGAGAGAGAGAGAGAGAGAGAGAGAGAGAGAGAGAGAGAGAGGAGTCTGTGTGTGTACAAGGTAGACATGTAACCAGTGGCGACTTCCCCGTCAGGTTGAGGTGTGACCTTAATTTATCCCCGAAGTTTCCACTGCTGCTGTCTACCATCTGCCTCACTCTAGATGGGGAGGAAATATGTGTGTGTGTGTGTGTGTGTGTGTTTGCTTTAGAGATGATTCACGCTGATAGTGCTTAATTTCTGTGACTTGTGACTACATATTTCCTCCTCCTCCTCCTCCTCCTCCTCCTCCTCCTCCTCCTCCTCCTCCTCCTCCTCCTCCTCCTCCTCTTCCTCCTCGTCCTCCTTCTCCTCTTCCTCCTCCTCCTTCCTCCTCCTCCTCCTCCTCCTCCTCTTCCTCCTCCTCCTCGTCCTCCTCCTCCTCCCTCCTCCTCCTCTTCTTCCTCCCCGTCCTCCTCTGTTGCTTGTATATGACCTGAAAGTCGTTTTTCATCGTAGCTTCCTCCTCCTCCTCTTCCTCCTCCTCCTTCTCTTCCTCCTCCTCCTCCTCCTCCTTTTGTAGGTATAATTCCAGGATTAGGCCCACTCCTTACGAAGGGAGGTTGAAACTTGTCGATTTTCTATCTCCTCAAGAAGGAGAAGATTGCTGGGAACCTGGCAAGAGTATAGAAATTTTCAAGAGTTGTTAACATGTTCGGAAGAGTCCATCGGTTCCTGGAGAGAAGAATATATAGCTCTGAGGAACGGTGATGAAAAAAAGGAGAAATAAATGTGGTGTTGAGAAATGATAGCTTGGATGGTAAAGGGAACATGTGCACACCATCATTGAAATTGGTTTGGATGTTTTTTTTTTTGCATTTGCTTCGAAGTTGTCAGATCGAATTGTCGCTTACCGGAACGACATGTTGACAGAAAAATGAAAAAAAAAAAAAGAAAATAAAGAGATGAATGTTCTGAACTAGTAAGGCTTGTATGATTTATTGCTTTGTCTTTTTTCTTTCTTTCTCTCCATTTTTTTTTATTTCTTCCATTACTTTTTCTTACTTTTCTCTTTGCCTTTTTATTTTACTTTCTTCCGTTACCTATTTTCAGACTTTATTTCCACTACTTTCTTCCCATTACTTATTCTCAGCTTCATACATAAATTTATTCACAGGAAACCAAATCAACAACCATTGCTATTATTGTCCCCATTTCACCATCCCTCCCACTCCTATGACCACTAATTCTTTTCCATTTTTACTACTTTCTTTCCATTATCTATTCTCAACTTCATACATCCCTCTATTCACAGGAAACCAAATAAACAACCATTGCTATTATTGTCCCCATTGAACCATCCCTCCCTGTCCTATAACCACTAATTCTTTTTTTTTTTTTTTTCCATCTTCTGTTCATTTTCATTCAGTTGCTTCAATCGCTTCGGTATTGTAAGGCATTTTTTTTTTTTTTATCATGGATTCTTGTTATGATTAGACGATATTATTGACACAAGGAAGGGTCTATAGAGTTCAGAAGATTACTTGCCAGAGTCTTCACTATTCTGATCCCCACACAAGTTTCTGAAGCTGTATAAAGTCGGCAAATAGTAAGCAGAATGAATATGGAAAAGCGTCATGGTACTGATAAAATATTTCTGTTAACCGTCTAAATCAGAAGTTGCTTTTTTTTTTTTCTTATCCCCCCTCACCGTGTAAAAATTTCTCTATATTTATTTTTCATTACATTTCATATTTTATTTTCATTTGCTTTCTTCTCCCGCGAGCTGTATGAGGCAGGAGAGGAAAGGCGGTCAAACTCTCTCTTTTCAATCCCTCTCCCACCCTGGCTGTGAAAGTCTGTCGAAATTACTTGTCCTTCCAACTATTGCAATCTCGTTATGGGTGAAAAGTTATATAGGATTTCTGTTAACTTTGTTCCCTTCTCCTCTCGAGTTTTCTTTTTTTTTTTCATTGTAACTTTGTCTATTTTCTAGTTTTCATTTTCTTTTTCTATTTCTCCTCCTTCTCCTCGTCGTCGTCGTCTTTGTTTTCATACTCTTCCTCCTCCTCCTCCTACTACTACTAATAATCCTCACTCTTCTTCCTCCTTTTCTATTCCCTCCACCAATACTACCACCACCACCACCTCCTCAGTAACTTATAACACAAATTAATCTTTCTTACCTTCCTATTACTCACGTCAGATAACACAAGAGAGAGAGAGAGAGAGAGAGAGAGAGAGAGAGAGAGAGAGAGAGAGAGAGAGAGAGAGAGAGAGAGAGAGAGAGAGAGAGAGAGAGAGAGAGAGAGAGAGAGAGAGAGAGAGAGAGAGAGAGAGAGAGAGAGAGAGAGAGAGAGAGAGAGAGAGAGAGAGAGAGAGAGAGAATACAAATAGATGATCAAATAACAGGCGACAAAACTGCAACAGACACCAGAAACGGAGCAAAAATAAATTAATTGCTCACTGTTGCTGTTATGAAAATGTTATATTAATGGTGTGTGTGCGTGTGTGTGTGTGTGTGTGTGTGTGTGTGTGTGTGTGTGTGTGTGTGTGTGTGTGTGTGTGTGTGTGCATTGCGGTATCTATGAGGTTTGCGCAAATAAGAAAAGGAAAGTTATGAAAAGGGATTATAATAAGTGTGAAAGTTTGGAATAATTAAATAAAAGAAAAAGGATGAGTTTAAAGAAAGAAAATAATGTGTTTAAAAAGTAAAGCAATATAGCACAGTAAGGAGAGAAGAAGGAAGACTGATGATGAAAAGGAAAATTATATAGATGGAGAGACGGAAGATTAATTTAAAACTGGTGCAACAAGAAGGAAGAAAATATGAAAAATTATGACGTCTTTGCAGGAAATTGAATATGGGATTAGATTGCTACTACTACTACTACTACTACTACTACTACTACTACTACTACTACTACTACTACTACTACTACTACTACTACTACTACTACTACTACTACTACTACTACTACTACTACTACTACTACTACTACTACTACTACTACTACTACTACTACTACTACTACTACTACTACTACTACTACTACTACTACTACTACTACTACTACTACTACTACTACTACTATTACTACTACTACTACTACTACTACTACTAGTCATTCGTGTGACAAACGTTTCTTTCAAGAGAGAAGTATAAAAAGAATGATTGACACAGATTCACGGATTCTCATTTCAAATATAACTTTACTTGTAGCGACAGCATAAGAGAACATTAATTTTTATCTTCATTTTGTTGTTTTGACTAACCTTCCTCACATGTGGAAATAATAACATGAGTGACAGTAAGGATAATAAGAAAAAATATATCAACATCATTCCTATAAGTACTACAGATCTACCACTACCACCACCACCACCACCACCACCACCTGTCCCGTGTCGCAGCAATAACCGTTCCGTCCATCACTCGTTTCATCAGCCGCCTCGTCACTCTCTGGCCGGCGTTTGTCGCGTGGAACATGAGTGTGTGGTCACTTTGCTGTCGTGTTTGTGTTACTGTTCCCGAGCTGCGCCAGTTTCTTTGCTTCTGTTATTATTTATTTATCCTTTTTTTTCTCGTGTGTTTTTTCAATTGGTTTGCCATTAGTTAGTGCAGGATGCTACTTTATTTAGTTTTTGGTTTATTTATATGTATATCCGTTTGTTTTTCTTATCTATTTTTGTATATATTCATTTATATATTTATTTTACTTATTATTATTAGTGTATCTGTCTAATTGTGTGTGTGTGTGTGTGTGTGTGTGTGTGTGTGTGTGTGTAAAACTGATGATTCTCTCTCTCTCTCTCTCTCTCTCTCTCTCTCTCTCTCTCTCTCTCTCTCTCTCTCTCTCTCTCTCTCTCTCTCTCTCAAGATTTTCCTCGGAATTTGCATCACAAGGCTTGGCAGATCCTTATACATTTTCCTCTAATTTCTCCATCGCTGTTATTTCTATCGTCATTTCACGGCAGGATGGTCACTGTGATGAGGGATCTCCAAAACTTAATTATCAAAGTAGCAATGGAAATTTTTAAAAGGGTAGTATATTGAATGAGAAACTGTATTAAAAAAAAAAGAAATTTCACTCATTAAGGCCGAAAGTTACTTGCCTCAAGAAAATGATTAAAAAAAGTTACACTGAAATTTCTTTATATGACTGATTCTTTATTATTTTTCTTTCTATTTCGTTCTATCTATTTTAGTTAAATGGCTTTTCAATATTTTTATGATCTTAGGACAAAGGGAGGAATTTCTTATAGTTATTTTGCGATGGAAACTACGATATTACTTATTCATCTATTCATTTGTTCTTATATCTGAGGTTGGTTTATTTGGAGTACCTTTATTCTGGTGTGGAAGTACGTGGCGTGGGGAGATGGATGCGCGACTCTGTGGAGAATATGAGGAATTATTTCATTCATATTACTAGGGATTCCTTTTCTATATTTCATTATTGCGTTATGATATAATTAGGACTGATTAGATACTCATTATTATTATTATTATTATTATTATTATTATTATTATTATTATTATTATTATTATTATTATTATTATTATTATTATTATTATTATTATTATTATTATTATCATTATTTGTATTATTATTATTATTATTATTATTATTATTATTATTATTGCTGAGGACAAGTGCACGAGGAGGGAGTGAAATTTGGAAAGTGTGAAGGCCTGAGAAAACAACTTTAAGATAAGAGGACTTAATTCAATAAGTTTGGGGATCTTCTTAGAGAGAGAGAGAGAGAGAGAGAGAGAGAGAGAGAGAGAGAGAGAGAGAGAGAGAGAGAGAGAGAGTGTGTGTGTGTGTGAGTGTGATTGTACCCATCTCTCTTTCTCTCTCTCTCTGGAAGACGTAACATTGTAGCGTAATGCAGCAGAAATAAAATCACTACTTTGCAATTAACGGGGCTACAGTGCATCGACAATTTATTTTCTAATGACCGTCACGTAACTGGTATATTTTTAATGGAGCGTGGATGCTGGAAAAAAAAAGTACCAATATATGCGTGCCATTCTGTGGGGCGTGGATTAATACATACTGGTATGGACGGAACAGGAAATATTTAGCGTGTATTTCAAAATGTTTTAGCGTTCCCACGGCATCGCACTCTCTCTCTCTCTCTCTCTCTCTCTCTCTCTCTCTCTCTCTCTCTCTCTCTCTCTCTCTCTCTCTCTCATTTTTTTTCTCTCAATGCCTCTTATGACATTTTGCTGCCAGCCCTTCCGCTTTCCCTCACCTCACCTTAACACACACACACACACACACACACACACACACACACACACACACACACACACACACACACACACACACACACACACACACACACACATGCATCATACAGGTTAAAGGTCGTATCTGAGTTGTATATACGTACGCAATAACAAGAGAAGCCACGTCATATTACGCCGCTGGAAGGCACAAACTGTATAATTTTTGTATATGGTTCAGTTTCTTGCTATCGGGTATTGTGTTCTTGTATGCTTGTCTCGTCGTACATCGCAGTATTGTCTGTCCACTGTAATTACTTTTGTTGCTATTGTTTTCTTGTTTGGTGGATGTGGAATTGTATTTGTATTCATGCTTAGGCTATATCATCCTCACATTCTTGCCTACGAACTCTCATTACATAGCTTTTACTTCATTTTTTAGGTATCCATTATTGTATCTTCACACATATTCCTACTAACATCCTTACAGAAGTCGTGGTATATCTTTTGCTAACTTTTTTTTTTAAGTGTAGGAGTGGAATTAGCTACATTGCATGATCACATATTTCCAGCTAGCTTCCTTATGCAGCTCATAGTATAACTTTGGGTGTAAACACTAAATACTCACACACATTCATAGCCAGCGTCCTTACGTACATAGCTTGTTGTCTACCTTTGAATGTCTATGCTTCATCTCCATATACTTCCCTACCTATCATCCTTACAGAATCTCAGACTTTATCGTTGAACATCTAAACTACATATGACGCATTACTTCAAGGCACGTGACGAAGTATCAGGCATCTCTCCTGCCGAAGCACGCGTGTAACAAGAGAAAGTGTTCACTGGGCGTATGGTAATCCATTTTAACCTATGAACTTTGCCCAGAAATGTTGGATTTTTTGTTATCTCCGCAAGAAAAAAAAAAAACCCATGGAATATTTATTTGTTTATTCATTTATGTATTTATTTTAAGGGGATAGTTTTCAGCAATATTTTAGCGTGCGAGGTCTGTATTAGAACGACAGTAGGGTTTGGTGATGGCCTGCAGCATTCCTTATTTCATAGGGCATTTGAGCTACACATAGTTTCCCGGGGCCAGACTTTAAAAAGATATTAATATTTATAAGCAAAATACTAAAAACTGGGCCGGCGTCCTCTCTGCCATACAGTAGTTCAGACTGCTGTATATACAAGGGACCGATCCGTGGTTACCACTGCAGGCACCTTCTGAAGCTCGAGGGGGTCGCTGAAATAACTTTTCTCGAAATTCGGCAGCGCTTTGTCGATAACGTCAAACACAAACCAGGTCAGCTCTTGCGTATTTCAGTGTTTTTAAAGGTCAGATAGACTCCAACATGCCGATGGACAGCAATCTTCAAAGTAGAAGTGGTGACTAAACGAACTTTCCTGGGAATTTAACGCCTTTTTCTCCTAGAGCTGCAACATTTATTTGTATATGGACATGCAGCTGACACATGTATATAGCTTAAGTACACGTGTGCGGCTTATATTATGTTGTGTCCGAGATGAAAACGTAAAGGTCAGACTAGATTATCTTTTTTAATCTGAGAGAAAAATTGACATCAATAACAAAGAGGAGGGAACGGAATATCTCTTTATCTTTGAGGAAAACGTGAAGTAGTAATATTTGGTCAGGCACATTCAATGCACATAAATATTCAGGTATGTTACTGGCTTTACTTGCCCATTTGTTCCTGGTACTATCATTTGTAGAGCTCCGCAATCAAATAGAAAAGAAGGGGAAAAATTCTGAGTCAGTAAGAATGCTGATGTTTATTTCACTCTAGGTTGTTTCATAATACTCGCACTGAGTCACCAGTTACTTCAACTGTTGCGTAGGAGCTTATATAACCACGTTCATAATACTACCCTCTTCACAGTTTTAAGAAACATTCATTGATCTGCTCACTTCCGGACTGTAAGACTTCAAAGAAATTCTAGATGTTCCTTATAGTAGTAGCAGCAACAGTAGTAGCAGCAGCAGCAGCAGCAGCAGTAGTAGTAGTAGTAGTAGTAGTAGTAGTAGTAGTAGTAGTGGTGGTGGTAGTAGTAGTAGTAGTAGTAGTAGTAGTAGTAGTAGTAGTAGCTGTAGTAGTAGTAGTAGCAGTAGTAGTAGTAAGAGCAGCGTCAGAGGCAGTTCTCGTGGAGCCTTCATTAAAACATTAAACGTGAGGACAAGCAAACTCAATGATGTTTAATTGGGTGTCAATCCAGGTTTCACGAGAGAGAGAGAGAGAGAGAGAGAGAGAGAGAGAGAGAGAGAGAGAGAGAGAGAGAGAGAGAGAGAGACCACATTACGTAGCAATCGTCCCCTCAGCACACTCTAGTAGATGTATCACAGGGCATCGTGTTGGGGCTGCTGCTGTGGAAAGTTTATATTAGCGACCTGGGGAGCCTCGTCCTCAGCGTCAGGACTTATGTTGAAAACATCACCTTGACATGACCTTTTACCCTAGAGAGGAGACTTCCACGATGTCCCTCCTCATTACCATCTTCCGCCGCATCGAGGAATGGGGAAACAAATGGCAGAACACGTTTCCCGCTGAAAGGATGCAGCTGCTTGTGGCGACCAGAGCAAGTAGTGAGATTCGTCCCTTGTTGAACAGGATGACGCTGGTGCCATAACGACAGAAGATCCTGGGGTCACATATGACAGTTAGCTGACCTTCAGGGTGTACATCGCGCATCTTGCCAGAACAGTATCATGAAAATTAACCTCTCTCAGGATGATCTGGCTCCTCGACAACAGTGGCCGCCAGCTGCTGAAAAGGCCTAAGTCCGCTCCTTGCAAGAGTGTTCTTGTCTTGCTTTGTGGCGGCACAACTGTAGGAATATTACTTAGATAGTAAGGTAGGAAAACACCTAACACTATACTTAAACATATATACTACATTCTCATACATCTGGCAGCTACACCTAACCACAATCCTCAGAAGGATTGCACACAGACAAAGGAGAGGATACACACACACCGAGTTAGCCAGGATTGTTTTGTCCCCTGTAGCCGGATAAAGAACAATACACGTGTTGACTGTCTCCTGGACTTTACTTCAAGCCCTGTGATACTGACAAACACACGCTAATACTTATATAGGGCTCTGTGAGATCCCATCTACATGGCACAGTATAGCAGTCTCCTTGCACCCCACGTTGTTTGACAAGATCCAGCGTAAAAGCGTAGAGAATAATCTGGGGTGGTCAACCTGACCAACAGATCAGCCTGAACAGCCTGCAGCACCGACGGGACGAGATACTCTGACCATTCTGTACAAGGTGACATATATAGGAAGGAGTGTCTCATTTGCAGCCGCTCCGGGAGGCGCCATGCCAAGTAAACGTGCATATCATGATCGTGGACATGGTCCCAGCTCCCTCGTGGCCACACAGCACTCAAACATGTCCCACCACCAAAAACAGTTCTCACAAACGTACATGTTAAGTGGTGGAACACTTTTCCTAGCCTCATATATGTACCTGGACGATCTGAGTGTTGTTGTTGTTGTTGTTGTTTGGGCCACGACGACCAAAACGGTCGAATCAGCCCTGAAGTCTGCCTGTGAGGGTGTCAGAGCGCTGGAGCTGTCCCGTCTTCTTAAGGAAGACGCAGGTGAGGCGGGAGATCTGAGTGTGCAGTGCTCAGAAATTCAGGCAAGTGCGTGTTTAGTTGAGGGCTGTGTGTGATGCACGTATCATAAGTGATGGATAATAATTGGCTATAATGTATAGTCTATATCAAGGTTAAGTTTTAAGATACCAGGTACTCACACTATTTCCTTAATCTGTATAGCATTCTCTCCTTGTAAATAAACATTTTCAATGTATTAATGAGAGAGAGAGAGAGAGAGAGAGAGAGAGAGAGAGAGAGAGAGAGAGAGAGAGAGAGAGAGAGAGATTACACATTTCCTAGCTCTCACTCTCTGTTACAGTCTCCAAAACAAAATCAAGCATCGGAACTTTGGAAGGCAGTGGAAGTATGTCGCGGTGGTTTGCTGTTCCTGTTTGCGCTTCTCGGAACGAATGGTTTATGGCTCCACTTTTTTTCTGGGGTGTCTCTCTCGAGTCGATGTTCTCGTATGATAGCGAGGAGCAATGACACTCTCCCAACTGAATAAACATGAAGACGGGAATATAGGCGAGAAGGAATGCATAATATGAACAGGTGAAGAATATTTACATGTGTGTGTGTGTGTGTGTGTGTGTGTGTGTGTGTGTGTGTGTGTGTGTGTGTGTGTGTGTGTGTGTGTGTGTGTGTGTGTGTGTGTGTGCGTAAGCGCGCGCAGGACTATATTTTGTGGAAGATATTCATCGATGCTGTTTGACACACATATTTGAGTGAGACTTGAACACACACACACACACACACACACACACACACACACACACACACACACACACACACACACACACACACACACACACACACACACCTATTCTTTAATTATGTCCTTTTCTTTCGCATGAATAAGCGTTATGAAGAGTGTTATGTGCGAGCGCGTGCGAGCACACACACACACACACACACACACACACACACACACACACACACACACACACACACACACACTTCTTTTATTCAATCCTTCTCATAAATAAGTACCGGGAGGAGCAGGAGGCTGGTGGCGGCGGGACCTGGATCCACCGCTGCGCTCAAGAAGGTCACTTAGGCATCATTTATGTGCCACGAATGAAAAGGCTTCCCAATATGGTGTGACCTTAAGGTGTAACATTTTGTATTTAGCACATTTGAAAGAGCATAATGCATAATATTTTTTGCCGTAAATGTTAATCACGATGAATGCTTTAGGTGAAGAGAAACTATTAAAAGATTGAAGTTTCTTTTATTAAAATCGGAGTTCATGAGGTTTTACATTTATACATTCTCCTCCAACAAGCTTGCTCCATTGAATTATTTTAGTCCTTATCGTGTAGGCAACTGTAGAGGTTGAAATATTTAAGAGAGTATGATACAGTAGGGGCAGCGATGAAAGCTTCATGTCCTTAAAGCCCAAGTACAGCAGTCAACCCTCAACTTCCAGCCTTGCCTTTGCGGGTGTTTGCTCTAATTAGAGCGGTGAACAGACAAGTGCCCGGCAGTCTGTGAAAAAAATAATCGCTTGAGGCTCACTCCCTCCTTTCTTCTATCATGTACACATGGGAGGCAAAGGGAAGGGATCAAGGATATGTGAAGGGATAAGTCGAAGGAAGAACAAGGTCTATGTGAGGATAGAGAAATGGGTGTGTCGCAGAGGAGAGAATTAAGATCCAAGAAAATCACGTGAAATATTGGGTGGGGTGGGGGTGGGGTCGTGGGGGGAGGCAGATGGTATAGAAGAGATGGAGGGGACGAGAGGGCAGAGCAATAAGTGGGGAGGTGGAATGAAGGCAGAAAACTGACGAGACAGGTGTGGAATGTAGGGAAAATCAAGGCAATGTAAAATTAGATATGTGACGGGGCGCTCATGCATCTTCTAAATCAGTACCACAAATAAACCTGGGCTTTTCTCACGTGATTCCATCAGGTATCTCACACTGACACCGTGTAAAAGCTAAACATGAGAGAAAGTGTGTGTGTGTGTGTGTGTGTGTGTGTGTGTGTGTGTGTGTGTGTGTGTGTGTGTGTGTGTGTGTGTGTGTGTGTGTGTGTGTGTGTGTATGAAGAAATTTCTACGTGTTTTTGTTTTTGTTTTATTTTTGTAGCCCTCAGGATGAAATAGTGTGGTGAGAGCGCCAGAGTTGTGTTGGAGGTGCTGCTGTAGACAGGGGGGGGAGCTGAGAACATGCCCTTTATACATAATGAAGGTTAGGGAGTGTCGTCGCAATGGTGTTAGAAACATTACCATCAAGAACAGCCAAACCAAGAGCGTCATTCGCGTCTCAGTCCACAAGCTTTATTTTCTGTGAGTTCTTTTGCATTAAGAGCTCTGAGACTGAGGTAAATTGTCCGCATTATATCATGTTAAAGAAAGTAATGTGACCATTTTCTAGTGACTTCTCCCCCCTCTCCACAGACAATACCTGGCTTGTTCGATACTCCGGATACTATATCCAAAGTAAATCTTTCAATAACTAAGATGAATATGTTTATTTAACAGACGAACCAAAAGACTGATATATATTTTTTTTTATTAACGAGTCTTCTTTCCGCTTCTTGCCTCACTCATTCCCTACACAACGCAACACCAGTCTCATCACAGATCACCACACCACACACTATCAAAATTAACTCACATAGTAACTTATGGACACATTTATTTAACAGACGAGCCAAAAGGTATATTTTTCATTGATGACGCTCCTGTTCACAATACTGTATCAAGCACATCACATAACAGGTCCCCACACCACCTCCTTTATGTATTAGCCTCCCTCACCTTTCCTTTCCCACGACTCACTTCCTTCTGCTCACACGGTCAATTTGTTAATTTGCTGATAAAAGCATAGAGGAGTCACTTCTCTGACGACACCGCTGGACGCGTGCCCGGGACGGAAAGGGCCGGAAGGGCGAGAGGGAGAGAGGTGGAAGGTGGTAGTTGACTTGTTGTGCCAGGGATGTGTGTGTGTGTGTGTGTGTGTGTGTGTGTAGCGTAAGGCTGTATACCTGCCAGAAACCATTAACAACGTAGAGAGTGATGTGTTGGAACAGCTGTGCGGCGTCAGCGTCCAAACGTACACACACACACACACACACACACACACACACACACACACACATACAGTACTGCTTCCACGAGGTCTGAAGGTCTTAGGAAATGTTGGCTTAGACTCCTGTGGCGGCGCCGCCTGCTGTTCGGGGTGGTGGTGGCGGCGCCGCGATGGTGTGCCGGGAAGGAGTGTCGTCAGCCGGTCTGGGGGTTGTCACTTTCTTGCCGGCTGAGCACGAGTTTAGTCTGAGTCGTAAACATGTGAATGAGTTTTCTGTTTGTTTTTGTTATTTATGTTTTCACGAGATTTTGTTCTTTGTTTAACTTATCTTAAACTATTTGATGGTTGTTGTTTCGTGTCTATATTCTTTGTTTTTGTCTTTAATGAAAGATTAAAAAGAAAATTGGTAAAACAAAACAAAACGAAACTATAGAATACGAAAGTAAAAAATAACAGCTGGGCATTTTCACTTTACTTATGTACCTCAATATTTCTGCATATATGTACTACGCATTTTTTTTTTATTTACTAATTTATTTGCTCCCCGCCAAGTCGTACATTCTTCCCTGAAATGGGATGACTTTAATACATGTCATCCTTCGTGTCTTATATAAACGAAGACGGTAAAGGACAGTAATAGAGCTGGATAGGTACTTCTCCCTTAGAAATGCTTATATCTACATAGAAAAAATGATACTAGTAACGAGATATGATAACAATAATCACAGTAATAGAATAATAAGCTTAAAGTTCCTAACATTTCCGGATTTTCTGATTTATTTTGTAATTTTGCTTGGCGTGATTTATATTTTTCAGGAATGTCACCTCGATGTAGGCTGGGGAAATGAGTTATGAGATTGAAAAGATATATTATTCATTTGTTTTCTTTATCTATTAGATTTATACGTATTTTTCATGTATCCATATGTCTTTCTGCTTATTTGCCTTTTGTCCATCTATCTTTCACTTGTCAATCTATCTATCAATCAATCTATCTATCTATCCATACATGTCTGTCTATCTAACTAGCTAAGATAGATGGGTAGATAGATAACCAAATATCATCTATGTATCTATTTATCTTTGTGTGTGTGTGTGTGTGTGTGTGTGTGTGTGTGTGTGTGTGTGTGTGTGTGTGTGTGTGTGTGTGTGTGTGTGTGTGTGTGTGTGTGTGTTTGTGTGTGTGTGTGTTTGTGTGTGTACGTACTTATGTGTGTGACCTTGTGTGTCTATGTGTGTTTACATACTAGTACGTACTTATGTATCTGCCATCTGACCTTCTATTCATCTATGTGTCCATGTTTACATACTAGTATGTGCAGTATATATATATATATATATATATATATATATATATATATATATATATATATATATATATATATATATATATATATATATATATATATATATATATATATATATATATATATATATATATATATATATATATATATATATATATATATATATTTATTTATTTATTTAAGTGTGTGTACGCATATAACTATATTTACTTATCTATTTATTATACAGTGTATCTTCTTTTCTTCCTTTAATTCTTTCTTTCTTTCTATGTTGATCTATCTCTATCTATGTTTTCTGTCTATCTATGTATATGTTTATTCTATCTGTCTACCTTGCTAGCTAGTTATCTGTCTATCTATCTACCCACTAATCTATTGAGCCATTTCGTTTCGTGCTTTAACAGGAACTCATCACGATAACTTTGTGAACGAGTGACTCCTCTTCTGCCCTCTCTGCCTCAGCCTCCTCCTTGTACTCCTTGTCCTCGTCCACTTGCTCTTCTTTCTTCCAGACATCTCCAGGCGAGCCAATAAGAGTTAGTAGCAAACTTGGTTCTCATTCTTCTGGACAATACGAGTAAAAGTGACGTTCGTTGGAGTCGAAGTTTGTATTGTTGTCAGCTCCCAACGCGACTTTTGTAACCGGTGTTGTGTTTTGGGCGTGGGTGCCGTTGTGGGCCGCTCAGGTGGTTACACGTGTCAGGGGGAATGGTAGGAGATTTTTAATGTATGTACAGGTGTGTTTCATTTTTCTTTTGAGAGGATAGTGGTGAATGGTCGTGAAGGTTATGTTGGTGGTAGTGGTGATAGTAGCAGCAGCAGCAACAATAGTGGCGGTGGTGGTGGTGGTGGTGGTGGCGATGGTTGTTGTTGGTGGTAAGAAAATAATCAAACAGTACCTTTTCTCTCGTTTTCTTTTTCCCTTTCCATCAGTAAAGTCTGGAATTATCTGCCAGTTTACGGTTTTCCCATCCTACAACTTACAGTATTTCCAGACAAGAGTATCATGACCCTCCCGGAAATATATTGACATACTTGTTTGAAACTTTTCTTTAAGATCTTCCTTGGAGCGGCCATTAATTGTACTTTTTTTCTCTCCATTTTTGTGTCCTTTGGAAATTTTCTCAATGCGTAAAGAAAAATAGCAGTAGTAGTAGCAAAAAAGTACATAACGTATAGCTTTATCTCCTCATATACAACCCTTATCTGCACCGTTTATAGATACGATCTGTAATACCTCCATCTATTTCTTTCCCTTGCTCTTTCCATTTCCTCCTTGATAAAAAAAAAAAAAAACGAAAAGACCAGCACTCCCACACATCACACAGGGCGAAGGGCGAGCCAGAGGTCGGTAAAGGCTTGTAGGTCAGGGCTACCGTTTGTTTCCACACGGCTGGGTCCCTCCTACTTTCTATCCATCCAGCGTAAGGGTCAAGTGTGGGCCGGCGGAGCGGTGATCATTAAAGAAGAGCGCCAATGTTAAGCTTCCGGGAAAGATGAAGCAGTGTGTGTGTGTGTGTGTGTGTTTACTGCTGGTGTTTGTAGGTGTTGTTGGTGGTAAGGCCTAGGAATGTGTTCCTTTTTTTTCTTTTTCTCTTTTCTTTTCTTCTTTTTTTTCCATAGTTATCATTATTATTATTATTATTATTATTATCATTATTATTATTTTTATTATTATTATTATTATTATTATTATTATTATTATTATCATTATTATTATTATTATTATTATTATTATTATTATTATTATTGTTATTGTTATCATTGTTATCATTGTTATTATTATTATCATTGTTGTTATCATAATTATAATAATAATAATAATAATAATAATAATAATAATAATAATAATAATAATAATAATATTATTATTATTATTATTATTATTATTATTATTATTATTATTATTATTATTATTATTATTATCATTACTATCATTATTGATATTACTATTATTATTATTATTGTTGTTGTTGTTGTTGTTGAAGTTGTTGTTGTTGTTGTCATTATTATTATTATTACTATTACTATAAACAGTCATTACTACTGCTACTACTACTACTACTACTACTACTACTACTACTACTACTACTACTACTATTAATAATAATACTGCAATCAGTACTAAAACCACAATTACCACCATCACTACTACCATCACTACTAAAACCACAATTACTACCACCACCACCACAACCACCACCACTGCATCAGGTACCAAGGCACGTATAAACTTCAGCAGTACTCTTTCACATTCAGACTCACTCCGCACCTGCACACCACACCTGTACGTATAATTCCATTTGGACTATACGAGAACACCTGCTCTCTCTCTCTCTCTCTCTCTCTCTCTCTCTCTCTCTCTCTCTCTCTCTCTCTCTCTCTCTCTCTCTCTCTCTCTCTCTCTCTCTCTCTCTCTCTCTCTCTCTCTCTCTCTCTCTCTCTCTCTCTCTCTCTCTCTCTCTCTCTCTCTCTCTCTCTCTCTCTCTCTCTCTCTCTCTCTCTCTCTCTCTCTCTCTCTCTCTCTCTCTCTCTCTCTCTCTCTCTCTCTCTCTCTCTCTCTCTCTCTCTCTCTCTCTCTCTCTCTCTCTCTCTCTCTCTCTCTCTCTCTCTCTCTCTCTCTCTCTCTCTCTCTCTCTCTCTCTCTCTCTCTCTCTCTCTCTCTCTCTCTCTCTCTCTCTCTCTCTCTCTCTCTCTCTCTCTCTCTCTCTCTCTCTCTCTCTCTCTCTCTCTCTCTCTCTCTCTCTCTCTCTCTCTCTCTCTCTCTCTCTCTCTCTCTCTCTCTCTCTCTCTCTCTCTCTCTCTCTCTCTCTCCATTATTCCACTCGAGCAGTCTTTTACTCATTGCCATTGTCGACAGAAATGACCTACTCGCTATCGGCTCTTCCAGTATGTGAAAAGAACAAATGTGATTACTGAATAATGAGGACTCGGGACTGGCAGATGGGCGGGAAGGAGAGAAAGGGAAGGAGGGAGGAGTAAAACGAGGAGATAATGGGAAGAGACAGACGACCAGAGGAAGGCGACGAAGGGACGAAGGACACAAAGAGAAGGAAAGGAGGGCACGTGATGTGGGTTATGAATCTGAGCTTTGGTGGAGGGTGAGACAGAAGGTGGGAGGACTCGGTAACAAAAAGGGAAACTGTAAACAGGATTTGCGTCTGTTGCTTTCAAAGGAGGAAGAGGAGATGCGTGACAAGATGGGGTGAAAGAAAGTGACGGTTGAGAAAAGAGGAAGAGGAAGAGGAAGAGGAGGAAGAGCGTAGGAAATTTGGGTAAAAGAACTGGGATGGGTAAGAAAAGAGAAGGAGAAAGATAAGTGTGACAAAATGAGTTGGAGGAAAGGAACGGATGAGTAAAGATGGAGAGGAGAAGCGTGACAGGATGTGGTGAAGGAAAGGGGTGGATAGGAAAAGATATGGTTCAAGAGAAGGAGCAGGAAGAGCAGGAGGAGGAAAAAAAAAAACTAGCAATAATCGCACCTCGGATAAACCTCAAGCAGGAGGAGGAGGAGGAGGAGGAGGAGGAGGAGGAGGAAGAAACGAAACAGTGGTGATGGTAATGGTGGTGATGGTGGTTGTGGTGGAGCAGTGATATATTCGTCAATGTTGGAGCTTGCAAATCCTCAGACTTGTGGTGATCGCAGGTGTTGGTAGGACAGGTGTTGCAGTTTTATTGGGATATGTGTGGGGGTGTTGTCGTTATTATGTATTATTATAATTTATATTTATCACAGATGAATTTTGCCTATTGTTACTTTAAAGTATTGTATCTCTCCCAGTGCTTCATTTAGCACAATAATTTTATATTTATTCATATTCGTATTCATATTCATATTCATATTCGTATTCATATTCGTATTCATATTCATATTCATATTCGTATTCATATTCATATTCATATTCATATTCATATTCATATTCGTATTCATATTCGCATTCGTATTCATATTCATATTCATATTCGTATTCGTATTCATATTCATATTCATATTCATATTCATATTCATATTATTATTATTATCATCATCATTATTATTATCATTATTATTATTATTATTATTATTATTATTATTATTATTATTATTATTATTATTATTATTATTATTATTATTATTATTATTATTATTATTATTATTATTATTATTATTATTATTATTATTATTATTATTATTATTATATTATTATTACTATTATTATTATTATTATTATTATTATTATTATTATCATTATTATGATTATTATTATTATTATTATTATTATTATTATTATTATTATTATTATTATTATTATTATTATCATTATCATTATTATTATTATTATTATTATTATTATTATTATTATCATTATTATTATTATTATTATTATTATTATTATTATTATTATTATTATTATTATTATTATTATTATTATTATTATTGATATTGCTGTTATTATGTCTTTTAACCCTTTTTAAAGCTACAGAGCTGAAATACTTTTTTTTGCCACTTATTCTCTTCATGCGATCGTAGGGACAAAAGAAAAAAAATCATTGTTTAAGGAAGCAGCTTATGACTAAGAAGGAAAGATCTCCGCATTTTACTTGTCAATTTCCCTGCCACTCAGCACGCCCACCGGCACTTGTCATCATTGCAACTAGTCTGTCGTTACGCCAGACAATGCCTTTTTTTCACTTTCCAGTAACAGTAGCTATATATTTTGCGACACCTGTCTTCCTCCTGCTACACTCCCGAGTCTCAATACCAGCGAAGCTTGCCGCGGAGGGGAAGGAACAAATGTCATGTTACAATTCCTATATGCCACATCAAATCAGCCTATGTTAATTGGTAATTGAGAGCAGAACACCTGCCGTCACTCCGCAGTCACTCTGCCGTGCAAATAAATATTCATCTCGTTTCGTGACATATGTTCATTGTGTGAATAACGATTATAACTTTTCTGATCTGCAGCGTTGACGAACTTGTAAAATGCAGAACATATAGCATTCTCACCGTAAAAGAAAAATGTATTCGCTCTTCATATCGTGTTTATAATATACTTTGAATACTTGAGTAACCAGTCATAGAAGAGCAGAAAGTGTTGCTTTGATGCACCAACCATACATCTGAACAGCAAAAAGCAACGAGGTTCGGAAAGGCAGTTCAATTTTAGAGATACAAAGCCTGGTCTGCTGTATACTAAACTTGATATTGTTTGGCATATTATATTGTCGGTGCTGTTGTAAAGTTTGTTGGTTATGTAAAGCCTTTTATGATTGCTGGAGTTCTCTCTCTCTCTCTCTCTCTCTCTCTCTCTCTCTCCATCGCAAACAGTCGAGTTGAATTGAAACTAATGAGGCATCCTTTATAAGCTTTGCACACACGGCCATGGCCGGCGGGAGGTGGAGAAGGAAGGGGGAGAAGAATCACGGGTCTGTTCACAACTCAGGGGACTTCCGTAGGACGCCACAAAATTACCAGGAAGAGCAAAGGATCGTCAGTTAATGCATGCTTGTTCTTTAAGTCTTTCCATGAGGCTGTGTTGAGAGAGAGAGAGAGAGAGAGAGAGAGAGAGAGAGAGAGAGAGAGAGAGAGAGAGAGAGAGAGAGAGAGAGAGAGTAATGATGATGGAAGGGCATTTCGCTGTAACTCGATCCGTCTCTGTAGAAGCGAGACGATCTAATTCATACTGGAAAAAGGAGTCTGACTCTCTTAGAGTTAGTGTCAGGTAGCATTGAAGCCATAAATCATCATTCATTAGTCTTCTGTCAGTCACAACGATGGCTGGAACGGGGAAGAAAGAAAGGCAACAAATTTTTGGATGTTTTCAATAAAGCACGAGTACCATGACACAGCTTGATGATGAAGACGTGACTATATCTTCCATGTTCTTTAACGCGGTGAACTTTTGTAAGGACACTTTTTGCATACTACAGTGATAACTAGTCAGATTCTGTGCGTTTTCCGTGGAGATGATACAGAATCCATAATCAATAACTGACAAACATACGTACATCTTTGAAAACCGTGAAACCCCTTACTGGAACATGCAAGAGGAACAGTATTTGAGATAAAGCTCCGAAACGTTTTAGGAATACAGACAGAAGTAACTATCTAGATTCTGCTACGTTCTCCCCCTTTTGACGGCGCAAGAATCCATAATAGATCGCTGCAAACACACGAACACCTTTGAAAACCGTGAGAACCCCTACTGGAGATTGCATAAGGTACTCGAGATGAAACGCTGCAAATGGGGGGAGTGTGGCTTGAGTGGTTGAGCATTGGAGAGTTGTTGCTGTGTGGTTAGCGGGAGAGATGGTCAGGGTTAGGTAAAGGGCGGTAAGGTTTGGCACAGGAGAGACTGAGATGTTTGTACTGTGTGATTAAGGTGGAGAAGGAGAGCGTAGAAATATGAATGCGGTGGAAATGTGGTGGGTATGTAATGGTCATGCAATAGGTGTGTAATGGAAGGGAATGTAAGGGAAGGTCAAGAGATCCATTATGTGTGCATGGGGGCGTTTAGTTACATGAGGACAGTGGTGCAGATGTGCAGGTCTAGCGGAAAGGTGGTGGTTGAGTAACTCATAGAAAGTGGGGAAGCTGGATATTGCTGGTGGCAGGGCAGAACATTTCAATAGGCACGGACACGCTGTTGAAGGGGAGGATCTGAACAGGCGTGTTAGTATGAGAGAGAGAGAGAGAGAGAGAGAGAGAGAGAGAGAGAGAGAGAGAGAAACAAACTTCTTCCTATTCTTATTCCTCCCTTTCTTTTTTTCTTTCTACCTTCCCTCATTTCTTCCTTGCTTCCGGTGCTTAAAGACTTACTTATAAACAACATGAACGTAAATATTTCCTTTCGTTCTTATCATGCTCAGTAGGTTGAAAGCATGATAGGGAAACACACTACTGACACTTGTACATACTTCC
>NC_059296.1:16749437-16786937 GCF_017591435.1 Portunus trituberculatus
ACATTTGTTTATAAATAGAATTCGATTTTGCCTGTGTCATTACTCAAAAGGAATTATGTATAGAAAAACCTATAAACTCATTGCATCTGTATGTATATTGAATGACACCGTATACAAATTTGATATTGCTCCTATGTGAATGAAGAGAACATGTCTGATGCTGCCATCTGGTGACAACTACTAGTTCTGAAAACTCCCCATTGGCTCAACAAACTAAAGTCAGTCACCACCTGGACTCCAAAAGATCTAGGGGTGAGTCCCTTTAGTCCACCCTGAATAACGTGGTTTTCTGCGGTGGTGCTGTGCTGGCTGGGGACTGCTGGGGTTGAGGAGGGACAGGTGTTAGTTATGAGAGGAACGAACGTGGTCTGAATCTAGGTTTAGCAAGATCTTTGTCAAGGTCCGAGGTTATGATCTTGAAAGTACATATGTAGTTTGCGGACTGATTTTATCTCTCTCTCTCTCTCTCTCTCTCTCTCTCTCTCTCTCTCTCTCTCTCTCTCTCTCTCTCTCTCTCTGTCATGATATCCCAACCTTTAATGTCCAGAACACCTTATAATGTTAGTATTAAAATTAATAACCTCTCTAAAACGCCTCTTGAGCAAATAAAATTTTTAAGTATAATTATTGACAGTAAATTACTATGGAAACCTCATGTTTATGGTATCTGAACTAAATTATCAAAATTATGTGGTGTGTTGTATAAAATTAGACATTGCCTCACCTCAGTTTCTTTGAAGCAAATGTATCTGTCACTAGCGCACCAATATTTGTTATACTGCTCGGGAATTTGGGGGGAGCCTACAAAACACACATTGACAAATTGTTTATCACACAGAAGAAATTTCTTCGCACAATTTTCTTTAAACATAAATATATATGACCACACTAATCCAATGTTTCACGAACACAAAATTCTGAAGGTATAAGACGTGTGTGTTAGTTAATGCGTCTGCTTACATGGAGGTGACAGAGATGCCAAGTTTAAATGCCAATAACAGATGACGTGTTATTTAAGAGCTGCGATGCAACTACAAGTTTCTGTGTCATGTGTGACAGCGGTAGTGGCGTAAAGTGAGGGACTTAGTAAAATATTTTCGTATGGATACTTGAGCAATCCAATTTACATTGAACTCAAAACATAAGGCTTTTCGACGAACCTCACCGAAGTTGAAATAGGGATATTTTCAATGTATTTTCATTATTACGTAAGTTTACATTATCATCCTTCTCAGCAGTGATTCTCAGGCCGCTGGTGGGAGAGGAAGGGCGTATGTAAAAATACACTTTACTAGTGAAATGTGGTACGTGCCAGCAGCCTTGGGAATTGCCTTGAGATATTACTATGATGTCCCTGGCAAGTGAACGTTGCATCCTCCGCTGTGTTGTCACTCATCGTTCTTCGGTGTGCCAGAAGTGTTGTGTACGAGTGGTAGAACCCATGATGATGCCGGTGAACGAAAGGGACAGTTGAAAAAAAATATGTCAATTACGAGATCATTCAAACAGTGCGCCACACCTCTCTGTATAAGGATGATGACTGTGCAGCACCTGCAAATAGAAACATAATGTTGACACGGCCTCATGAGATGAATTGGGCATAACTAGAGAGGTGACATGTTTTATGACTTGGGAGTTACAATTATAACCTCGTATTCCACGCCAAGCGCGTGGACGAGCAAGCATAACGCCTAGGTGGTCGTTTTCGTCTGCTCCATTTTCATTTGGCCCAACCAACGTTGCCGGGCTCAGCAGTAGTTCACAAAGGGTATTGGTGTGTGGATGTCTTTCAGCTGTAAGTTTTGGGTGTATAGTTTTTCTCGTTGGTGTTCTCCATGAGACTGAGTGTTTGAAATCGTTTGGTAGTAATGAATGCTTTCAGGACTGTCGGCAAAGGTATAGGATTTTGTGGCCTGACTGCCGTGATGAGTGGTGTTTGGAAGAGGGAATGCTTTACATAGATGTACCAAGATAGGATCATAATGACTTGAGGGAAACATAAAAAGCGCAAGAGGTTATTATCACGTAGCTATGAAAGAGGGACTGACGTAAGCTGAAAATATCTCAGATGTATTCAGTGAACGAAGAGATAAGGACGGAGCTCTTGCCAGTGAGGACAGTCATTATCTTCGCTTGTGGGAGGTTGATGAATGAATCGTTTACGTGACCTTGACCTTGATTGACGGCGCTGCTCAATAACAACACTCAGGGAATGTCTCCTCGCCACTTGGCGCAGTGGCCTCACTAGTGACCCAGCAGCCCCTTCAGGCTCCATTCTTGGTCCTCACCTTGCTGCCAAATTCTGTACGTTAGTTCCGCGAGAACGCTTGTTGAGTTCGGGGAAGGTGGTTTAGGGTTGCTTCATTACTGTCTGGGATACAATTGGGCGGCTTGCGAACACAACTCAATTACGCGGATGTTGGCCTTGGCAGTCTTCACTATTGACTTGCCAAGGCATATCGACAGACGTGTCTCGTGGCCAGGTGCTGCCAAGATACTGCTGATTCAACTCAGACAGTCCTCCTGATCACACACACACACACACACACACACACACACACACACACACACACACACACACACACACACACACACACACACACACACACACACACACACACACACACACACACATTTCATATAATGAAACATGAAACATAATTAGGGCAGCAAATACACCTTCGTTTACTCAAACCTAATTACGTTTGTGAAGGTATATATGTTTAACATTCGGCCACGTCCTTTTTCTTTTTCACTTTTCTGTTTCATTCTCGTCTCCTTTCTTGTTTTCGTGTTTTCGTGGCCTTTAGAAAGTAAGTAAGTAACGGAGTAGTGAGGCCAATCTCATGTTGTAGCTCGTCTGGGACCTACAAGTTGTTAAGCCGCCGTGGCGGCGGCCAAGTGATTACGAGTTGTGATACTCATGTTTGGTATTATGAAAAAAATGGCGAGATAATAGAATGCTTATTTGCTCCTCAGGAATCTTAGACAAGTACAAAGGAATGTTTTGACTGAAGTGTGTTTGATCAAACAATGGCAAGATTCTTTTAGTGATAGGAGGCTGACATCCCTCCGTCCAGGAATAAGTGTTCCTTCACTGCTGAGAGTCATCTGTTGCTCAGCCCGGTGTCCATTGCGCTTATTCCGAACATCTTGACTGCACCTGAACTTCACTTCTATGCATCCTTCATCCCTGTGCTAGTGTGTGAACTACATCAAGTGTTCGAACCGCAGTGAACCTTTGAAACAGTAACACTGCGACCCTTGTCAACAGTGTAGGTGCTATAAATTTGGTGCAAAAATACACGACTTCTCAGGGACCTTTTCATCTGCTAGACAAAAACTAGAACACCACAGGGCACCTAACTGCCAGCCGGCAACATGCTGGAGGTGCTTCACACGCGCCGCCGAGCCTACTCCGACTTTGGTGTCTATCAAGATCCGGACCACGGTGAGTATGCTTTGTGTGTGTGTGTGTGTGTGTGTGTGTGTGTGCAAGCTACTTTTATTTGCTGTAATAGTGGCTACTTTTCGTTGTTATTACTGGCTGCAGCATGGAAACTCTATAGTGTATATTTGATCGGAATTTTCAGTGAACTCTTAACTCTCCTTTGGCTCTGACCTGCTTATGTTTTGAGTGTTCTTACAAGTCTCCATAAAGTCTTTCCTGTGTGTGCCAGCACCTTAAAAGAGTAGCTCGTCACGGGCTCGCATACTACCTTTGTCCGTGGTGAGTGTGCTGGTCAGGGTAAGCTGTTGCTATTGCTTCCTTCCCCGCCCATCCCCTTCCCCCCCACCTCTCTCTCTCTCTCTCTCTCTCTCTCTCTCACGCGTTTTGTTGCCCTTGGCCAGTTATGCCCTCTTACATTAAAGAAAAAAAAGTGTTCCTCCTGCATAGTCACAACCAACGCTAGGATCCTTTTCCTTTAATAAGTGAAATGATACGTGTTTCTTGTACAAATATTAAGACTGAATGGAAAAAAAAATTGGAATCGAAAATGGTAGTTTATGGAGAAAAATTCGACTACCATTACTCAGCTGACCGAAGAGCAACGGTGCAGGGCCGAGGCCGCACAGCGGACTCGAGAGGAAGCCCAGGCTGAGAGGCAGCGAGCGGGACAGCGGCAGGATTGCGTTTCCTCTTCAGAGCACTCCCATGCCCGCCAAAACTCCCTCTGAACTGATAGTGTGGCCTCGGTATGGTAGGTCGTTCGGCGAACGGCCTGGCTACACAGTGGTAGTGTGGTATCGGTATGTTGGCCGTTGGGCGGGAGTTCTGGTAGGCACAGGAGTGCTCTGGGGAGGGAGCGCCTCCCTGTCGCCTTCTCACTCGCTGTCTCTTGGCCCATAACTGGGATTGTTCTCGAGTCCGTTGTGTGGCCTCGGCCCTGCACCGGGTGACACGCCACTGTCCTGTCAGTTGAGCAGTGCGGTACTCGAATTTCTCTCCATATACTGCAGTATTTGATGTCAATCTTTTTATTTAATGTTGATTTGTGTACGAGAAACACGTATCATTCCAGTTATCAAAGGTATACAAAGTATGGTAGCACTGGTTGTGACCAGGAGGAACACTTGCATGTTTTAGAGGTCTATGTCATTCATGTAAGTCTTGTGCCCCTCTTGACGAAAGTGGGCCAGCTTTCAATGCCAATGGACGCAAATATGTGCAGCCTATTACAGTAAGGAAAGACATGATGTGACGAAAGGAAGATTGAGAACAAGGGAAAGGAGAATAATAGTGGTGACTTGAAGAGAAAGGAAGGAATGAAATATGATTTTCATGGATGTAAGAAAATTATTATTTTTTTTTTATCGATCCCAATAGTTTAATAATAAAAAGTTTACGAGAAATGTATTTGTTATACTGGTAAGTACACACACATTTATGAAGATTACAAAGAGTAATCTTTGTGAGAGAGATAAGTGACATAGCAGTCGTAAATAGCTCCTTGGAGACACTCACTTCATTTACTTTTCTTACATTCACAAATCAGTGCCATCGTGAAAGGTCAGAAGGAGACTACATATCTTTAGTTCCCTCGACTAATTATTTTTTTGACAATTTGATTTATCTCAGATACTTTACGGTCCACATAAGTGGCTTGCTAATGACTTAAGCCCCGAACAGAAGGAAAAACTATAAGGGCACTTTATGAGAGACGCCAGTCATGAGATCACACAGTTCTTGAAACAAGGACGGTGCATTGGTGTGGTAAAGTGGTGATGTCGTTTAGTGTTCAGGGAAGTCCTAGTTATCAGCGTCACAAGTAAGAGATGGTTCATTTAGGAAGTAAAAAAAAAAAAAAAAATTTGTTTTCGCGGATACGCCAGAAAACCAACCATAGTACTTTAGAAGCGCGCTTGTTGGCAAGTTAAATTATTCCACCGCTGGTAGGGAAGTGCTGTGTGTGTGTGTGTGTGTGTGTGTGTGTGTGTGTGTGTGTGTGTGTGTGTGTGTGTGTGTGCGCGCGCGCGCACACACTGCGGCAGGCAGGCGGGGAGGGCGTGGAAGCTGGGGTGTAGTGTTGGAGGGTGGCCGTGAGTGGGAAAGGCCGGTCCTGCCTCTACCCCCAGCTCAGCTTTAAGGTATCGTGGTGACGGGCGGGCTGGCTGGCTAGCTGGTAGGTGGGTGGATGGGTGGGGCCATGTACTATGAGAAGGAGACAAAGGCCACGCACAGTACACGCCTAGCATGAACCTTGCACACACACACACACACACACACACACACACACACACACACACACACACACACACACACACACGCAAACAAACATGTCAATCAACTTAACCCCGCCTCGCGACATCCGCAAGTAAAAAAAGAAAAAAACTCAATCACAATCAAAATTCACATTAACTAAAATTAGGTTAAAACATAAAGCACTTTAGAAATTGAATTCAACAATCAGCTTTCGAAGTAAAAGCCGTCATTAGCCACAAATGAATCCTCCAAAGCCGTCACAAAACCAACATCATCACACTTAACTTCCTTTTTCCTCTCTTTTATGGGCGTGGAGGCTATGGTGGGAGAACGGAAGGAATGATGAGAGATGGGGAGACAACCTTATCTGCCCCACCCACCATCAACATCACCGGTCCATCAGTCCACAGCCTCATAACTCTTCTCCCACCACAGCACCTTCATCTCAGCTCGATGCCCTCATCCCAGCTCGACCAGTGGCACATTCTAGCTTGGTCCCAATCAATCATTCTAGATCCTCTCGGCTCTAAATCTTTTCCTCTCTTCCTCCTCCCCTTCTCTTTCTGCGCCACTTCCGTCCCTCGCCTGTCCCGCCTTGCCCTGAGGTGCATGAAACAGACGGTTTGGTGAAGGCCTCGCGTTGTTGCTGCTTCAGATTAGACAAAGAGAGAGAGAGAGAGAGAGAGAGAGAGAGAGAGAGAGAGAGAGAGAGAGAGAGAGAGAGAGAGAGAGAGAGAATTACCCGAATGATGACCCTCACTATCTAGTTACTATCGACTAAAAGGAAGAGAAATAGGGAGGTGGAGTGGGCAGTGGCATTGTGGAAAAAGGGCGACCAAATAAAAGAAATAACATAAAGGAAGCAGGAATGAAAGGGAGGTAAAATTTACTCTTTGAAGAAACCGTATTAGTCAGCACCCTTCCCTGCCTCTGCCCACCCTCTCGTCTGTCCTGCTCATACAAACAGGAGGCAGCAACTGAGGCGTGAACTGCATGAAGCGAAGGCAGTCGACGTCAGGAGGAAGAGAGAGAAAAGTCTAGTTAGAGAGAGAGAGAGAGAGAGAGAGAAAGAGAGAGAGAGATGAGAGAGAGAGAGAGAGAGAGAGAGAGAGAGAGAGAGAGAGAGAGAGAGAGAGAGAGAGAGAGAGAGAGAGAGAGAGAGAGAGAGAATGAAAAAGGTACTAGTGGTGACATGTGACTTCTTTAATTTACATCCTGAAAAGTTTGTCGATATATGCGCATAGAAATTCCCTCCTCAAAGCCATTTCCAGTATTACACTCTTACCTGAGAGAGAGAGAGAGAGAGAGAGAGAGAGAGAGAGAGAGAGAGAGAGAGAGAGAGAGAGAGAGAGAGAGAGAGAGAGAGAGAGAGAGAGAGAGAGAGAGAGAGAGAGAGAGAGAGAGAGAGAGAGAGAGAGAGAGAGAGAGAGAGAGAGAGAGAGAGAGGGTTTGGAATTAAAAAATATTTTGCTGAGTGATGGAGTTCTTGCAGAAATACAGTACCTTACTTATGGTTATGGTGGTGGTGGTGGTGGTGGTGGTGGCGGCGGCATCAGTTGCTGCTGGCGAAGTGTCTTTATAGGCAACCCTCCCGCGCCTTACGAGGTCCTTAGCGCCTTCAGGGAGCTGTGGAATGTCCTCAGGGTCCGCACTTGAGGCTGTGGCTGTCTGGTGTGGCGGAGGGCATTCGGGAGTCTCGCGTCATTCCAGTGGAATTTATAGTACACTCACCACACTCCACCAGTCCTCGGTCCTTCTGATTCTTTAAGGAACAGTGGATACTTTTCACTCGCATGTCACCACGCCACGTCATTGCGCTGCATCTTAGTCCGCATTCTCAGACTTTTCTTTCATAAGGACTATTTTTGAAGATCAGAGATGATTAGTGTTTTCACGTGGGTTTTATCCCATTAATGCAGAATTCTTGTTAAACGTTGGAATTATGACACAACCCTTGAAAACCCAAGTAAATATGACTAAAGCTGTTAAAAGTTGTCGAAATAACACACAGTGAGCTTGAGATTACTGCACTGGGCTAACATTACGGAGGATGCGACAGGCTAAGGTTCCATTTGGTTTCATGTCTCCCTATTCATGACCAAGTCGAGGTTCCGTGCCTGTCAAGGTTGCCTGCTCCATTTGTCGCCCTTGTCATTACACTCGTTATCTCCGTTGTGAAGGAGAAGTCAAGTGCCAACAGTGATTCAAAGCGACAGGCTGATTGTATACCGCCAGTAAAGCAAAGGCAGTGAATGGGTGTAATTGCCCTTCACCCACACACGAACTAAGGTTCAGGATGCTGACACTGGTGAAGAGAAAAGTTGTCTTGATGTTAGAGACATTTATCCATGCATGTTAAATGTTAAGGTAATTATCATTTGCGTTGTTGTTGCTGTTGTTATTGTTGTTGTTGTTGTTGTTGTTGTTGTTGTTGTTGTTGTTGTTGTTGTTGTAGCAGCAATAGCAGCAGCAACAGCAATAGTAATGGTAGTGAAGAGTAAAATAATGAGTAGGTAGAGGCGAAGATTGAGGAAAAATAGGAAAGTACACTCGCAATGGAGAAACTATAAACACTTAGAGAGAGAGAGAGAGAGAGAGAGAGAGAGAGAGAGAGAGAGAGAGAGAGAGAGAGAGAGAGAGAGAGAGAGAGAGAGAGAGAGAGAGAGAGAGAGAGAGAGAGAAAACGTTGAGGTGAAGTATGTGCGTGTGTAAAAAAAAAAAAAAAAAAGAACAGGGAAAACATCAGTTTTTGAAATCGCTGGCTTAGATCTCACACTCTTGAAATAAAACATGAGAACGACAAGCATTGAAAAATTAAAGTACTCCATTATTTTCAGCACGGCATTCAGCACCAAAGGTTTGAATATGATTGAAGTGGATGGTTGCATTAATTGAATTTCATTACGAAGGAACACCGAATATCATGTATCTGCACTATGAAAGCAATACAACCTTTCTGTTTTGAACTTTCCATTGTAAAAATTATGATGTTATTTGTGGAATATCAAAGTGAGTGCGTACACGTGGCGTTGGAGTAGCTCGTGCACACACACACACACACACACACACACACACACACACGGTACACGTGGCGTTGGCTTCACAAGCCAGAGGCTCGGCCAGGTGGAGATATTTGGGTGTGTTTCACTTTCACCTTGTTCACCTAGCAGTGAGTAGGTACGGGATGTAAATCGAGGAGTTGTGACCTTGTTGTCCCGGTGTGTGGTGTGTGCCTGGTCTCAGGCCTATCCGAAGATCGGAAATAATGACACAGGGTAACACACACACACACACACACACACACACACACACACACACACAGAGCGCTCGTGTGTTCAGAAATTATATGTAGCTGCTTCTATCACTGAGTTTTTGTTGTTGTTGTTGTTGTTGTTTTTCTCCTGCTTCGCCTTTTCTTATTGTTCTTGTCTTGTTGTTGTTGTTGTTGTTGTTGTTGTTGGTGTTGGTGTTCTTTCTCGTTCTTTTTTTTATTATTTTATTCTTATTATTGTTATTATTATTATTATTATTATTATTATTATTATTATTATTATTATTATTATTATTATTATTATTATTATTATTATTATTATTATTATTATTATTATTATTATTATTATTATTATTATTATTATTATTATTATTATAATCATCATCATTATTATTATTATTATTATTCTCATCATCATCATCATCATTACTACTACTACTACTACTACTACTACTACTACTACTACTACTACTACTACTACTACTACTACTACTACTATTACTATTACTATTACTACTACTACCACCTACCACTACCACCACCACTACCACCACCACTACCACTACTACTACCACTACTACTACCACCACCACTCACCACTACTACTACCACCACCACTACCACCACCACCACCACCACCACTACCACCACTACTACCACCACCACTACCACCACCACTACCACCACCACTACTACTACTACTACTACTACTACTACCTACTACTACTACTACTACTACTACTACTACTACTACTACTACTTCTACCACAACCATCACTATCACCGTCATCACATCACCACGTGCGTAGCATCTGTTCAGCAACACAAAAGGGCCGAGCTGACAACTGATGTAGACTCCATCCTCAGACACTCAGCATACGCAGGAGACAAACCAACACTATTGTATCCCCTTGACTTTCCTGATTACCTATAACATTCATTTTGCTCCGCCACGTCAGTAGTTCAACAATCAGGAACAGAGAGACAGGCAGGCAGGCAAGGAAGGAGGGAGGAAGGGACACACACACACACACACACACACACTCTCTCTCTCTCTCTCTCTCTCTCTCTCTCTCTCTCTCTCTCTTTCCCTCTCTCTAGTGACGCCACATGCTGCTTTTACAATTTCTCGAGGTCACGTCTCTTTTGTGCGCCGCCTTTGAACTCCTGATTACCTTGCCTGGGGAGGGAGCGGGGATAGAACAGGTAATGGTGGTAGAGAAGAGTGGTTGAAGGGAGATCGGCGTGTGGAAGGCGGGAGTGGCAGTGGACAGCTGTGTCGTGTAAAGGGTGCTAAGTAGTGGTAGTAGCTTACATGTTTGTATGTAGATTCTCGTCTGTGGTTGATTTTTATTCTCAGGAGTGTTTCCGTGGTTAATTTTTGCTCTCAGGACTATTAAGACTCTTGTGGGATGGGATTTATCTTGTTGTTGTTTTTGGTGTTGGTGGTGGTGGTAGCATGGGTGTGGTAGTGTTCTTTTTCTTTTTCATTTTCTTCTTTTTCTTCCTCCTTATTTCCATCTCCATCTCCTCTTTTTTCTCCTTCTCCTTCTCCTTCTCCTTCTCCTTCTCCTTCTCCTTCTCCTTCTCCTTCTCCTTCTCCTTCTCCTTCTCCTTTTCCCTCCTGCTCCTCCTCCTTTGTAATTTTGGCTCGGTTCCTTCACGTATTAAAAAGGAAGAAAAAAAAAAAACACACACAAAAACAAATCAACGATCCATGTTCCTTATTGAAAATTTCACCCAGATTAATTCTTCCCTAGACAAAACACACACCATTAATTCAACGTAACCTAATATATCATACGGAGAATTATTACTATTTTTTCAAGGGAAGTCTCATGAGTGAACGTTCTTACAGGAAGTTTTCTTGGTGGGATCTTACGATGTACGAGTAAGATAGTAACTGAATGATAGTGGACGGTGCTGGTGTTTGTAGTGATGGATGTAATAGATGTAGTGCTAATGGTGATGGTGATATGGAGAATTGGTTGTGATGGTGATGGTGGTAGTAAATGGAACTGTTGTAGTGGTTGGTAGTAACTGAACGACTGTGGAGAGATGCTAGTAGTGGTGACTGGTGATGGATGCAATAGATGCAGTGTTAATGGTGAGTGCGGAGCGATGGAGGTGATGGTGGTTATGGTGTTGGATAGAGTAAAAGTAGTGGTGGTGACTGTGGTGAATGAGTAGAATAGTTGTAGTGTTAATGGTGAGTGTTGATGATTGGTGAGTGTGACCGTAGTGAATACTGGTTATTAAACGTCATCGGATTAAGTAAGCTTATGAATGGAGTGCGTGGTAGATCCAGATAGGAGAGGGGACGTGTAGTGTGGTGGTGGAGGTGCAGATAAGTCAGAGGTGATGGACGGTGGTATTAAGAGACGGATGCTGATGAGACTGAAGCCGTGCAGAGTTAACTTGGAAGTGCCAGGGTGTTGAAATAGAGCACCGTTGAGTAGCAGAGGCGGGGGACGGCAGTACGGAATGGAGGATAGAAAACAAGAGGGATTTGATTGACTTAAAGAAAAAAGAAAGGAGACGCTAAAAAATAATAAGGAAAATGCGTCTCTCTCTTTGACAGTCTTTTCATAAATTACCATTTTTCACGAGCAGTTAGAAAAGGAATTTTAATGAGATGAAGTATAGTTTTAAAATGTTTCGTATTTAGGGAGTGGATTTTGCATTCTTTTAGTTAGTAAACGAACCGTGAGAGAGAGAGAGAGAGAGAGAGAGAGAGAGAGAGAGAGAGAGAGAGAGAGAGAGAGAGAGAGCAAACAAAGGGAATTTTGAAGTAAGAGCTTTTATCTAAATAGGGTTCCCGAGGTCTTCAAACAGTATCGATACCGAAGACGCTCCGTAAAAAAGATTTTAACATGATGCCAACACCAAGACGTAGCAGCTGAATTCACATGTCTGCGTCTCAACTTTACTCGGAAACCAAACTTTGTTGAGATCAGAACCAGAAATCCATGAGTTTTACCGCATGTCATTCGCACACTTCAATGGCAAGATACTCCGTTTATGAATTCTGCCGCATTCTTTTATCCAATCTTATGTTGGAGGCCATGATATGAAATGTTAGGCTTCCAATACTTCCCGGTGGTATATCCCTTCATTAAAGATATTCTCTCCCTAAATATTTAAGAGTAAGTACGCCAGACCATTATGAGTGATCCTCTTTGGCTCAACGATGCTTCACTGTTTAGCTGGCCGCCTCTCTCCCCGTCCGTGCTGCACATCATCGCCTGCATCACGCCCCGACCACTCCCAACTTCTGCCGCCTTTACCTCTGCCTGTCTCTTTTTTTCTGTTTTACTACGTGTTTCCACCACTTCTATTTCCTGCCTGCTGCCTTTCTTTTCTTTTTCTCGTTTAATTTTGCGCGCTGTCTCTCAAGCTTCTATTCTTTGTTTCTTGTCTTTTTCTTTTCCTTTTTTCCGTCGGTGTTTCATAAAGCACACCTTAGGACTCGACTTTAATTATTTTGTATTTTCTTATGTAACTCAGTTTTTTTTCTCTATCTATTCATTTTTGTATATTTTCCCCTTGTTTCTTGTTTCATTTTTCTCGCCTTTCTTCTCCTTCCTACCAGCACCAATCAAGAGCACTTCTATCCCGCCTTGGTTCCCTCAGACCACCTGCCCACTTCTTGCTGTTTTCTATTGCCTTGCTCACCCTCTCTCTCTATTTTGTTTTCTTTTTCCCCTGCTTTCTCTCTCTCGAACCTTCGCTTGCCTCTTATGGCCTGCAGGTGTTGGTTATACCTCATGTTCTGCCTCCGTCCAAGCGATCATTCTGTAAGTGTCCTCGCAGCACAGACGAAGACGCGAATGTTTTGGTCTTGTACGTGATGGTTGGTGGCAGTGGCGTTATCAGACGAGTTGGTGCTGCCTTGTATTGCCTGAGTGCACGTGTGGTTGTGATGGCCTCTGGGAGTGTGGATGACAGTGTGAAGTTTGAAGTTAGTGACATACATATTGTAGGCTAAGGAAGTTTTCGTTCTACATGCCAAGTTTCCTAAGGCAAAATTTCCATAGTTCATATTCAACTTTTGATTCTATGGTGGTTGTTTCTGTGTGTGTGTGTGTGTGTGTGTGTGTGTGTGTGTGTGTGTGTGTGTGTGTGTGTGTGTGTGACGGTGATAGTGTTTGTAGTGATGGATGCAATAGTGATGGTGATATGGAGAATTGGTTGTGGTGATGATTGTGGTAGTGAATGGAACTGTTGTACTGGATGGCAGTAACTGAACGATTGTGTGTGTGTGTGTGTGTGCGTTGTGTGTGTGTGTGTGTGTGTGTGTGTGTGTGTGTGTGTGTGTGTGTGTGTGTGCTAAGCTATCGGGTGCCCAAGCTGGATCAAATAGAAGGGCGTGACTCCTAAGACCTCATCTATTTTGAAAGCTTTAGTGTACCTACCTTTCTTCACCCTCTCTTATTCTCACCATGACGTTCAACAGCCATGCTAAGAGATGATCATAACCTATTTGCATTTTTTTTTTTTTTTTACGTGGACGCCGACCCCTCGTTTCGCGGAGTGGTGAGGGAAGCTGCAGCAATCTCAGTGGCCCTACTTCCTGTGACCTACATTAAAGAGTCACGGTGTGGGTCGATAGGGAAACTCTCAACTCACTCTTGTTACACGGAAAGATAGTGTGAAAAAGAAAAGAAGAAAAGACGTGTATTGCGACAAAGGAACAAACACTTCTTTTCTGACACCTATGTGATGTTATTGAAATCATCGTACAAAGAAGGGCCGTTGGAAGGCGATTGAATTACGAGTATATGAGTGTCGAAATGTACACACACACACACACACACACACACACACACACACACACACACACACACACACACACACACACACACACACACACACACACACACACACACACACACACACGACCACTATCACCACCACTACCATCATCACCACCACCGCTACCATCACCAGCACCGCCACCACCATCATCATTGTTGCAGTGTTTTGTCATAGAGGACTATAATTAAATTTATATTAGCGAATATTTACTTTTTTCCGTAGTTTCTTTCATAGTGGCTTCCTCCTCTATGTAATAACCCACCATGAAAAATGTTCATGATGTCGGAATTTCATTTCCATAATGGATGTCGGTGATGAGTTGTGGCGGGCGCGGCGCTTCGTGGGCGGAATATGGTGGACAAGATAGAGGAGAGCAGTTCGTTTTGGCAGAGTAGAAAGGCAGCAATTTATCATGTTATACACGTGTCCTTAACATAACAACGGGGTATGGTAACCTGGAGGTAACTTTAGGGATTCATAGCGGTGATCTAACTCCGCGTTCCTTATAAGAATGTTTAATACAAATGATTTATCAGGACGTAAATTTATCATCATTAGTTTTTATCTTCATAGAATGCTCTTAACTTTATTCCTAATTAGGCTGATTCCTTATTTATTTGCATCTTCATTTAGCTTAAACATAAATTCTTCCAGTCTTATACTTTAGCCCGATACCACCCTCATGCCAAGGCACAGACTGGGACTACAGACGGTATATCACTGAGTTCTGTAATCTTGGAAACCCCGCCACGTCTCTGTTGGTTTGGGGATGTCAGTCGTGTCGAGAGGAATGGGGAAAGCTTCTCGACGGTAGCACATTAAAGTTTAAGTAAAGGTGTGTGTAGCAGAAGGATGGCATAACAGGAAAGAACTTTGGTATTAATGATATGAGTTTCACGGGTGAGGCAGGAGTGATGGTGTATTTTCGTGAGTGGATTGGGGTGTGTGTACCAGAAGAGAAGGTACCATATTAAAATTTAGTTGGTGTTTGTCTACTGGAAGGCTGGTAATTATGAATATCCCGGCGGAGGGGACGAGATGTTAATGATGGTGGTGGTGGTGGTGGTGGTGGTGGTGGTGGTGGTGGTGGTGGTGCTAGTCTCAAAGTTTTGTTGTCGGTAGCGTGGGAATGTAAGATCGATCAGCGTATTATTTTACAAGGCCGATACTGCCACGCCGCCATTTTTAGGGAACAATGCAGCAGCTCAGGCACGACAAAAACCATCAGAAAGAGTCTCACTATCGGGAAAGGAAGAGCATTATCGATAGCTATTAGTGTTAAAGAGCTGGAATGGCACGGAAGAAACGTTATCCGAACACATTACGTTTTTGTTTTTTTGTTTTTTCGCATGTATAAGACCAAGACGACTGATTATCGTACCGCACGCCATCATCACCTCATTTCCATATCGATGTGATATTTGTATACTTTATTTTCTACAAGTGTAAGGGCACTGGAAAAGTACATGACTGTCTGGCTTTTGATAATTATCGTATATATGCAGTACCTTCCGCTGCCATTACCACTGCCCCATAGCCTGAATTGATGTGGTATTTGGCTCCTTGTCTTCACGTTTAAGAATAATGGAAAAGCATAAGACAGTCTGGGGATTAATTCCTAACAAATGCACCACCCGCTGCCGCCATCGCTATGAATGTTAATTTTTCCAAGTGAAAGTTATGTTCGGAGGCGCAATAGACACTTAGCGTATTCCATTTTGATAACTTCCTCCCAAAATATAAAACTCAGACAAAGCTGCAGTCATTCTTCATTACGTGACCTTTGACCTTACGCACGGGGTTTTCTCTCTCTCTCTCTCTCTCTCTCTCTCTCTCTCTCTCTCTCTCTCTCTCTCTTCACCTTCTGCTTCTTGCCTCCTGCTGGCCGCGCTTTCGTTGGAGGCTGGTAGCTTATTACTGCAGATGCCTCGCTCTCACAACTGCAGCGCGCCTGTGAGAGGGAGGGGCTGCATGGAGGCTGGCAGGAAGGAGGCAGCTGGCGTGAGTGAGTATGACTTGATGCAGCGGTGAGGCGGGCGGGGAATGTTTAACGGTGGGAGACGAGAAGGAAGAAGACGTGGGAAAAAAAAAACGAGGAAATAGATGGATAAAGGAAAGAGAGAGAGAGAGAGAGAGAGAGAGAGAGAGAGAGAGAGAGAGAGAGAGAGAGAGAGAGAGAGAGAGAGAGAGAGAGAGATGAGGGGTCGGAGGAATAAAAAGTGGGTCACTTGAAATACGACGCGCACAACGAACAAGTTAACAAATGAATATATGAATAAAATTAATGCATTAAATAAATATAAAACTCGTTAACTAATGATAGTCAAATGTATAAATTATAAGAGTGGGCCAAATAAGTGAATGATATGTATCTTTAAAAAAAAACATTATATTAAAAACTTTGGTCTATATCTACTATCGTCATATAATTTGAAGGTAACAATCTATCAGTGTATTCATCCATCCACTCAATCAATCCATCTATCTATCCTTCACTCACTCACTCAATCATTCAGTCCATCCATTTATCATTTACTCAATCAATCCATCTTTTAACGTCCTCATTATTAAGCAATGCATCCATCAGCAGCAATAACAGATGTTCGGTGGCGTACACGTCCTTTGCACAGCGGCGAGACAAGACAACGAGACCAGAGGCAGGATGCAGATGAAAATCCAATCAACAACCGGAAATAAATGAATCGAGATAGCTCACACTCATCTTAACGTCGTGCAAAATTGCCTGGAGTGGTGTTTCCCTTTGTCGAGGTAAAATGTATGAGACCATGCAGACACATGAGAAGAGCAGTAGTAGGAGGAGAAAAGGTATAGAGAAAGTCAAGAAGAAAGATGAGAATAGCAGAAAAGCTGGGGTGAAAACAGATAAAGGGGAAGAGGAAGTGGATAGGATGAGGAGGATACTCTGGTCTAGGGAAGATGTCGGAAAAAGGAGTTGATAAGTGGAAGAGGAGAAAGAGATGGAATAGGAAGAAGAAAGAAGAGAAGGACGAGGATAAAGAAGGAATTGGCAAGAGGAAGAGCACGAGGCGAAACTGGAGCAATGAGATGATGATCTGGTCTAGAGGATGAGGAAGCACGGCGGACCCATCCATGCAAGAGGAAAAAGAAAGAAAAAGAGAGAGGATTTCTTTATTTGATGCAGGGTACTGAGCGAAGTATGTCGACAGGGCAGACTGAGACTTAACATGCTTCAGTTTCCGCTGCACCATGTTTTGTTTTTTTTCCCCTCTTTGCAATATTTTTGTTCTAACATCGATGGAAATAAAATCACAATTGACCGGAGAACCAAAAACATGTTAAAGCAATTAACGTGTTTTATTTATTCATGTATTTTTAACGTGAATTTTCTTGTTCATCGGAGAAACACAACCGAGTGCTATTATTTATTCATTCTTTACCAGTGGCAGACTTCTTTTCTTTTTTATTACCATGGAGTCTAGCACTGTTTTTATTTTTGCTATACATTTTTTTTTTACCTGAAGCTGAAGGTGAAAGTCATTGCAGGAAATAAAAAAAGAGCTAGGGTTTAGGAAATAGTCCTTTGTATGTGTGTGTGTGTGTGTGTGTGTGTGTGTGTGTGTGTGTGTGTGTGTGTGTGTGTGTGTGTGTGTGTGTGTGTGTGTGTGTGTGTGTGTGTGTGTGTGTGTGTGTGTGTGTGTGTGTGTGTGTGTGTGTGTGCTCGCCTTGACCCGAATGGTGGGTGTGGGTGGCAGTCTGGCAGTCTCCCCAGAGCTCCCAGAAGCCGATTTATCAGTCAGATGGAGGCAGGTCGTCCAGTCGCGTATTCTTGGTCGTTTTGCGCAACGGTGGAGTGTGTGGGGATGTAAACTAGCACACACACACACACACACACACACACACACACACACACACACACACACACACACACACGCCCGGTAGCTCAGTGGTTAGAGCGCTGGGTTCACAAGCCTTTCACGTGTAGCCCCTGTTCACCTAGCAGTGAGTAGGTACGGGATGTAAATCGAGGAGTTGTGACCTTGTTGTCCCGGTGTGTGGTGTGTGCCTGGTCTCAGGCCTATCCAAAGATCGGAAATAATGAGCTCTGAGTTCGCTCCGTAGGGTAACGTCTGGCTGTCTCGTCAGAGACTGCAGCAGATCAAACAGTGAAACACGCACACACACACACCGCGTAGTGTAGTGGTTAGCACGCTCGACTCACAATCGAGAGGGGCGGGTTCGAGTCACAGGAAGCGGCGAGGCAAATGGGCAAGTCTCTTAATGTGTGGCCCCTGTTCACCTAGCAGTAAATAGGTACGGGATGTAACTCGAGGGGTTGTGGCCTCGCTTTCCCGGTGTGTGGAGTGGGTTGTGGTCTCAGTCATACTCGAAGATCGGTCTATGAGTTCTGAGCTCGCTCCGTAATGGGGAAGACTGGCTGGGTGACCAGCAGACGACCAAGGTGAATTACACACACGCGCACACACACACACACACACACACACACACACACACACACACACACACACACACACACACACACACACACACACACACACACACACACACACACACACACACACACACATGCACACACACGTTTTCTCTTTCTCATATTTTTTTTCCTTTATTTTATCTCATCTCGTTTTCTCTTTTCTTTTTCGCTTCTTCTTTTCTCTTCTTTTCTCCTTCATTTTATAAGATTTTCTTCCTCTCCTCCTTTCCCTTTCCTTCTCTTCTCGTGTCTTTTCTTCTCTTTCATCTTATTTTCCGTGGGTTTCTTTACTTCCTTCTATTCTATCCTCTCCTCTCTAAGACACTCAAACACAAACTCTCTCTCTCTCTCTCTCTCTCTCTCTCTCTCTCTCTCTCTCTCTCTCTCTCTCTCTCTCTCTCTCTCTCTCTCTCTCTCTCTCTAATAATGGCGGCAAAAGGAGTTCAAACGTGACGAAAAGAGCATGTGGGAATTAATCACTCTCGCTTGCAGGTTGTGACTAAGATGGATTCGCCACCTTAGGAACACATGGCTTCCCTTCCTCCGCCTCCTCACCAATCTGTTCATATTAATTACCTTGACTTATAATCCTCATCCCCTCTATTGATGCATGTGATTGGTGGTCGTTTGGAGGAGAGTGTGTATGACTAATGATGGTCTGGCTGCGGGGGACGGGACTCTTCATCACCTTAATTCGAACTGTGTTGCCATATGATGAATGCTGTACGTGACATCTGAGTTGTGTTTATGTGCTAGTGGAGAAATGTGCGGCGCATTCGTTATGGTGTGTGACTTTTAGTGCTACTGCAGCATATTTGGATAGTGTGGGTCTTCAGGAAAAGTGTTCGTCTCTTCTTACGAGTATCTTTAGTTCTTCGACAATATGTATTTTTTAGTTTGTGTGAATGACGGTAATTTTTTTTCCTTGAAGCAACAGGTTCGTCCTGGAAAAAGGCCGCTGCCTGCAAGTTGTTGAGATGACTTCGTATCTAAGTTTACAACAAGTAGTTATTAACGAGGCCTAACTGCATCCTTAAATCAGGAAAGTTATAATGGTCACAAACTTCCTCACAATGTTCTGACCGATTAACAAGGAAAGAGACCATTTTTTTTTCATCTGAGAAGAAGTGCTGAGCCGTAAGTCTCTGTTAATTATAGCTATTGTTTGTGCTTCTCGTGCTGGGGAGAAAGATGCGTCGGAAGTGGTCCTTGGCGTGTAGTGAGGGGCACTGCGGGTACTGGTGGTGGTGTGTGGTGTGCTGGCCGCCACGAGCAGTGAGTGATCCGTGCCATATGGCTGCCAGATGTTCATACAAACGTGTAGTTAGACAGGTAAGAGGATGCCTTGTGTGGAAGAACGCCAGGTTGTTATTGGCACCACTGTCTTTGGTGATGCTAGGGCCTATATGGATGGAGGAATAGGCAGGGGAATAAGGAACGAGCGGCAGCATGGCACAGTGTGTTCACTTCAGATCCAGGTTGCCTTAAAAGTATTACAGACCCCCAAGTAGAGACAGGTTATCAAGACACTATTAATGATTTGACGATCTCCCAATGCGTCGACACTGAGTGTGCCTGTTACACCGGCAAGGTATCAGTGGTATGAAGGATGTGTGCTGTTATGTTTCACTGTAATGGTTGGGATGAGAGTCCAAATACTATGGCAGTTTTTCTGTTCTGCTCCTTACTCCTGTTGGTCATTCACGGTGTACTACCTCCCGCTCCTACTGGCCACAGTGTGTGTGTGTGTGTGTGTGTGTGTGTGTGTGTAATTCATCACGGTCGTCTGCTGGTCACCCAGCCAGTCTTCCCATTACGGAGCGAGCTCAGAGCTCATAGACCGATTTTCGGGTAGGACTGAGACCACAACACACTCCACACCTCTCGAGTTACATCCCGTACCTATTTACTGCTAGGTGAACAGGGGCTGCACATTAAGAGGCTTGCCCATTTGCCTCGCCGACTCCGGGACTTATTACTAGACAGTGTGTGTGTGTGTGTGTGTGTGTGTGTGTGTGTGTGTGCAATCAACCATTTACATTTTCCCTGTTTCTTGCTGCATTGTAATGCACGACCTTTCCCTTTTGAAGGTGAATGTTGGTGGAAAAGATAATATTCGTGCATTCATATACAGTATTGGCAGCAGTAAATTTACGGCAAGGTAGAGTGGCGCGATGCGGCAACTATACAGCTCAGAGTGTACTGCGAACTTATTTAATCCGACGATGAATGGATAGGAAGAAGCTGGCTAGCTAGCAGCTGGTAGCATGAGAGTTGTCTTCCGCTTGCAAAATTAGTGTTCCTCAAAGCCAGCGCACCTGGAGATCACCGACTGTAGCGTCTAAAATTTTGGCCTAGTGTACAAATCTCTATTTCTTTATGGTCACTGACAATATCTCGGCCGCGCCAATATTTCCTGGCTGTGGGAGACACGGTATTCAAGAACCATGATGTCCTATACTTTATTTTTTTGTATTAATTTTGATACCTTCGCTTCTCTGCAAAACGGTAAACATTAATTGTGTTTACCATACAAATTAATCGAAGAGTGCAACATTATTTCATGATTTATTCTTCAATGAGCTCCGTGTAGCTGGAAAGATGTTCTACACGACCTTTAAAGACCAGTAGACTCAAAACAACAGATAATTTACGCGTTGAAGATAAGTGAAATGTGTTCATGACTGTTGGGAATACAAGATTGGTCAAAAACTGTTATTTTATGAAAACAACTAATGGTGGATGAGTCAGCGGGAGGAAGATTTCACACACTGTTCCTAAGAAATTTGTGTGAGTGGTACTTAGGAATTTCTGTTCATGTAAACTACTTTCTCAATGTGTGTAAATCAAGGCAAGGCGCGAAGTGCAGTGAAGTTGGAGAATAAAAACCTACGTCACTCTTGTCAGTTCATCTTAGGAATTGATGACCGTCCTCCCGCTCAACCAGGAAAGTTCTGAAATTTTGCACTTCATCACGGAAAGGGAAAATAACTTATTCATATTTGATTATTTTTCATTACTCATTAGAAAATAGTTTGCTATAAACAAATTTACTGGTCCTGTCATCATGAATTTTGCCTTGAATTTTCCCCTTGAATAATTCAACATTTATATTTGCCTGACACACACGTCATTAATTAATCATAGTGATGAATGTCAATTATTACAGGAGCAATAAGAAATGTAGCAAAAGTAACTAGGAATAAATGAATGAATAAAACAAGTTGGGGAACGGTGATAATTACCGCTGTTGCTGCTGCATTACTGCACAACAATGCGAACCAGCAACGATAAAAAAGAGAAAAAAAATAGAAAAACATCAAATTTAATCATCTTTATCATCATATACGCAGAAATTAATGCAAAACATTTACGAAGGCACAAAAATAAAAAACAGATCTGGTCATAAAATTGCGCCTCGCTGAAATAGGCGGATGAATATTGAGATAAGGCGTGCGAACATCAGAGAACAGCAGGTGTGTCAGTGTTAACAAGGGGAGTAGAGAGGGCGAGGCGTCAGGTGGAAGAGGTGAAGAGAACAAAGGACAGAATTCGTGCAGCGAGGAGCAAGGAGAGGCTTGTGGGAAGGGGTGGGAAGGAGATAGTCGTATGAGAGCAAGAGCTGAAAGGAGTCTCTGGGTGATCTCATTGCAAGTTTACGGGAGACACAAATATCTTGCAGAACGTTTTAATAAGATGTCTTTTTCCATTGTATTCTACTTCACATTGCACTATCTAATCTTTTTATCAATAGGTATGCAGACACCGACAGTAAGTTTGTGTACTTATTATTAGACAGTGTTTTATCGGTGCGATGTATGTTCCCTTTGTGAGAGCGTCACTGTAGTGCTGTCAAGTTTGATGTCTGGCATAGTGAACGAGAACAGAATGAATGTTGCCTCAGGTTGCGAAGCCTCCCGACCTTGGCACATCACGCTTGCACCACATCGCCAAATTTTGGAAGGAACAAATTCAGGGTAATGACAGTAAAGTGGTGATTTCGGTGCTTTTGTCATATTTAGAGTCGGAAAATAATTCTCTAGAGAGATTTAGGAGTAATGTTTATAAGCATCGCAGCATACATAGACAGATTGTTTGATGTTTAGTCAGTTTTGGAACAAAGGTTGAGGGGTGCGAGTTAGGGGGCGTGTCAAGAGGAGAGACGGGGAGTAAGTGAGGAAGAAAAGATGTGGGCGATAGATCTACTCGGCAGGAGGAAGGGAGAACCTAAGAGAGGGCTTAGGAAGGCAGTGAAGAAAGACAGGCTTGACATAGGATGACTGAGGAAGGTGCAGAAAACCGACCTCGTTGGAAAAGTGGTCCGCTTTGGTGACACATAAAGGGAGCAGTCAAATGAAGGTTGTGTGGAGTGAATGGCAAGTGTTGTGCAGTCTGGTTATTTTTGTGTACCTGAGCACGCACACACACACACACACACACACACACACACACACACACACACACACACACACACACACACACACACACACACACACACACACACACACACACACACACACACACACACACACACACACACACACACACACACACACACACACACACACACACACACACACACACACACACACATATTTAAGAAGTGTTTATCAGCATTCTCTTTGACATGAGCTCAAACTTAAGGTAAAAGAAAGACGGAAAGAGGAATGTGCCTTGCGTGTATATTACTATGATTGTACGTGTCTCTGTCTCTCTTGTCTTCTTTATTTTTCTGTCTGCATGTTTTATTATTTTGTTTTTGTATATGCCAGTTTGACTGTGTGTGTGTGTAATTCACTGTTTGATCTGCTGCAGTCTCTGACGAGACAGCCAGACGTTACCCTACGGAACGAGCTCAGAGCTCATTATTTCCGATCTTCGGATAGGCCTGAGACCAGGCACACACCACACACCGGGACAACAAGGTCACAACTCTTCGATTTACATCCCGTACCTACTCACTGCTAGGTGAACAGGGGCTACACGTGAAAGGAGACACACCCAAATATCTCCACCCGGTCGGGGAATCGAACCCCGGTCCTCTGGTTTGTGTGTGTGTGTGTGTGTGTGTGTGTGTGTGTGTGTGTGTGTGTGTGTGTGTGTGTGTGTGTATGTTCATATGTATGTATGTATATTTGTATGTATGTATGTATGCATGTATATATGCTTATCATCTATTCCTTGCTTCGTGGTAGTGGTGGTGGTGGTGTTGCATGAAAGGGTGTGGGGAAGAGGAGAGCAATAATCTGACATATTACGTGTAATTGCCGATCATAATACTCATGTAATTACTGCTTTGCACTATCTATTTGCAATTACAGCTCCCTGGTGGGTGGGGCCGGAGGGGCGCTAATGACGTAATTAACGGTTGGAAGCATTAGTCTGAATCGAGTTACTGATGCCGCCTATTGAATCGCCTCCGCGGAAAACAATGTTCGGCGTGAATTATCGCATATCTGAAAAAAAAAAATATATATATATATATATATATATATATATATATATCGGTCATTTTTGTTCATTGCTGGAAAATAACAGAAAACGTAAGAAAGTTCAGTTGTTATTGGTTCATTATTTGTTTCGTTATTTATCGTCTCATGTCGTAAATATTGGCGAGGAATTTTGTTTCAGCCTTTTCATTTCAGTTTCCTTTCATATTCTCTCTCTCTCTCTCTCTCTCTCTCTCTCTCTCTCTCTCTCTCTCTCTCTCTCTCTCTCTCTCTCTCTCTCTCTCTCTCTCTCATTTATTCAGGCTCTTTTTCTCTTGAAATTTTCATTCGTTTCCTGCATTCACTTACTCCATCACCTCTATTTAACCTCTTCTACAGTCCTTCCCTGCTCAGTCTCCTTCCTTCCTCCTCCTCCTCCTCCTCCTCCTCCTCCTCCTCCTCCTCTTTCCAGCTGCTTTCCTTCCCTTGCCATCATCCTCTCCATGAATTTCTATCAAGTGCTTTTCTTGTTCACGCTCACTCATCTTCCTTCTTTCTCTACTCTTACTTTTACGTCTTTCTTACAGCTCATGCTTCAATTCTTACAGCTTTTACTCTTTTCTCACTTTTATCTTTCCTCCTTCGTCCCTCTCTCTCTGAGGTACATCGTCAAATCTTTTCTCTCCAGGTGAACCTTTTCATCGGCTGTCTTTCTATTTTTCGAGTCAGTGCAGTCACAGTTCCAAGAAACTCCGCTCCTCTCCTCCTCTACCTTGAGCACGGTCACGAACCGCAACCTCAGGACGTCAGCACGATATGATCGCCATCCCGGCTGTAGCACCCCATTTCCTTCCCCTCCACCTGTTTTTGTCTTCCAGTGGCTTAATAGAACCCGAAGCAACTTATCTGAAAATCCTTGGAAAACTTGAATACCAAACAGAATCTACAGGATACGAAGGGCGAGCTTAGAATCAGGCGTGAGATGAGGAGACTAAGGTGACGCAAGCTGGAGAGCAGGGAAGGAGGCAGCCAAGGATGCCCTGCGAGGACTCAATCAAAGCCTGTATAGAATTTAGCCTGAAGCATTAAGGCTCCAATTCAAATCGATAATCAAGCCCAGTTTAGCATGGATTTATTCAGCGTGCGTGTGAGGAGCATCTGTATTGGTGAATTGTTAGGGACAAGGCCGCTGGAGGAAAGAGAAAAAGTGGCGGAAGGTCCGTGAGCATGGGGATGCTTGATGAGAAATAGAAGTAGACAAGGGAAATATAATGAGTACTTGAGAAATATCTAAGCTGTAGAAAGCATTATCTTTATTTCTTTATCAATCTATGATTTGATTACATTTCTGATACGCTTATAAATTCAATTAATTTTCCAAGTGTATTGGAAACACGCTTGAGTTTTCTCTGAGTATCGCAAAAAAATATAATGATGTTCAGGAGTGCGGAGAGGGAAGGTTACGTTCGGTCCTGTGACTCCGACTTTGAATTGCAAAAGGCGATCACGCATGGTGGTGACCGTTTCGGGACGTGTGTGAGGCTGCATGATGGCGACCCTTTCTTGTCATTATTATTCCTGTGTTTTTGCATATACGTGCGACGTGGCAAATCCGAGACAACCTCAGAATTTGTGCTGATTACGAGTCATGTCTTTGTCTATCCGATGAGCCTCTGCTGAAAAGGTCAGAGGTTCCAATGCAGAGCTTCGATCGCTCAGGACAGTCTGCAGGACTCCGTTAACATCTCGAGCACCACACTTGAAATTCCGGCCCGCGCCACTGCCTCCACTCTTTCAGTGTTCCCTCTCTGTCCTCAATTACGTCCCCATTTCAGTTCCAACCCGCGCCCAGATATCTCCCTCGGCGCGATCCTTCACCAGCCACATCTTCACCACCACCTGACCTTTCACTGATTGGTTTCGTCTCCACAAATTTTTACTCCCAGTTCGGCAACCCTGCCTGAGGCCAGCGGGAAGCTATTATGAGCTGCCAGAATTACAGCGAAGAAAGAAGAAAATATACTGACATGTTTACTTCAAGACGGCAGATCAGTGAGCGAGGCTGGGATCGGGAAAGACATGGATGTTTTTTTTCTGATATCTAAGTGAACGCACGGCATGCAAAAGATACATCAGCCATGCATCGAAAGGTTGGCTTGTTATCAGTGTTATCCCATTCCAACCGGGATATGTTTCTCTAGTTTTGCATTAATGTTTTTGAGTCACTTTTCAAAAAAATAGAGTTTATATTGTTATCCGCAGCTCGCTTGACTCTCGAAAAAGTTATCTCGGATTTCAAAATATAAGACAATGAAGCTTTACTTGGTGGTGATGGCGCTGCTGCGGCTGCCATTGCATCCACCGCTATTGTTGCCGAGGCGTGAGGTTTTGACTATTTCGTGACGCTTGTTAGTTATTCGTCAGTGTACACATAGACAGGATGTTTTTTTTTTTTTTATTTATACCATGTGGGCTTTTCACGAGAGTTTATGGGCTAAAGGGGATACTTTTTGGGGGTACCTCCTATCTCAAAGCCCACCCGCTAGGAACTCACCTGCGCGCGCATTATAATTAAGGAGAAAAAAAGTATGCCCTCAAAACCACCGTCAGCAACGCTGTGAAGATAATTTTGGCCTTCCAGAAAAATTCCTTTCCTTGCCATCTTTGGTCGTAATGGACTTACATTGGAAGGGGGCACGGCTCCCTGGTGCTTGGGAAGTGGGCTTCATCCCCACCACTTAGCAGGCGTCCGTCACCGCTCTCCGCTCAGGGCTTCGTTTCTTATGCGCCGGCTTGTTGCTGCTCTCGTTGCTGGGGACTGTCAGTAGCAGTTAGGCTGATGGGTTAAGTCAAACTTGCGTCTTTTTATCAGTCTTGCTGCTGTAAAGAGAAAGAAAAGCCAGCAGCACTTAACACTGAATGGTGGCCTGCCTTACGGCGAAGGCCAAAGAGCTGCTGCCTGTGTTATCTTTTTTTCCTTTTTTCTTGTGTAGCTTGAGAAGGAGAATGCAGAAAGCTATCTGTGTGTGTGTGTGTGTGTGTGTGTGTGTGTGTGTGTGTGTGTGTGTGTGTGTGTGTGTGTGTGTGTGTGTGTGTGTGTTTGTTCAGATAGTAGAGTTGGTGGAGTTGTAATTTTATCTGTGCGCAAACAAGAGATTAATAACTGCAGGACATAACATTCATGAATAAGTGAAGAGATGGAGAGATGTGTAAATAGATACGTGTAGATGAATGATAAAATGAGTGAACAAACCGAAGAGTGAATAGATAGTGAATGGATAGATAAACAAGTAAATGAATACATGACAATACTAAAAAAAAAAAAAAAAATAGTGCATTAACTTTCCGAAACTAACACAATAAAAAGACAAGGAGAAAAGAGTTAATAGTTTGGAATCAAGCGTCATCAGTCTTATCTCTCTCTTCTCCCAATCACTTCCCATTTCCGGTGGCCGCGCTGCCTCACTCCCCTTATCTCACTCTCACTCTTCCCAAGAAATGTCCTCGGTGCAGAATTTTTCCACATTTAACCTGATCTTTCTTCACTTGTACTTTGGCAGAGGTTAACTCCTTTCCCATTTTTGCTCTCCTCAAACCGATTGCCTCTTTCTTCTTCTTTTTGTGTGTCCTTCTCTTTGAGACTTTCAGAACTGGAGGAGCTGCACGGATATTGAATTTGCCGGATTGACTTTTATTTTCTCTTATTTAATTTCAAGTTGGCGAGATTCACGGGAGGCTCTGTTTTATCTTCCCATGGGTGAATATTTCAAAAAAAATTTATTTGCTTGCTTTCCTAAAACGTTTCAATCAATTTTGGAGAGAGAGAGAGAGAGAGAGAGAGAGAGAGAGAGAGAGAGAGAGAGAGAGAGAGAGAGAGAGAGAGAGAGAGAGAGAGAGAGAGAGAGAGAGAGAGATGAACTCTTGTTACCCGCAAACCTAGGAAAACTATAAAGAATTGACATTTACTTTTGATCGTCACCTTGAGCTGCGCCTCTGTAAAGACTGGAATGCTAGACCTTGGCACTCACGCCTTGAAAAGCCTATTTGTTCCAAAACTTCAGTTACTTTCATTTACTCTTCACCTCCACCGTACTTCACGAAGGTTGAGGAGGAATAGCAAGAAGAGAAGAAAAGAAATGGAAGAGGAGCAGGAGTTAAAAAAGAAGAGGAGATGGAGGAGAAGAAGGAGGAGTAGAGGACGTGGAGGAGGGAGAAAAGACTAGGAGAGGGAAAGAAAGGAGAGAGCATCACGACAGAAGAGCCCTCAGGTAACGTTAACAAAGGTCTGCCTCTCGCCGCGCCCTCCACGCCCTCCTGATCCTCCACGCCTGACTCCTCCGCCTCTTAGGGAAGGTAATTTCTTTCCCTTCTTTATGGCAGAGGTTTTATTTCTTCTCTCGAGGCGCCGAACTGGATGCTCGGAAAGTGGTGGGCGTTGTGTGTGTTTAGAGAGAGAGAGAGAGAGAGAGAGAGAGAGAGAGAGAGAGAGAGAGAGAGAGAGAGAGAGAGAGAGAGAGAGAGACCCACCCCACACGCAGACATATAAACAGATAAAGGAAAGAGTGGGAGAAACATATATAGGAAGAACAAAGAGGCGGAAGTAAAAAGAAAGAGAGGGAGGCAAGACAGCTGGGGACAGAAAAAAAAAGAAAGATAAAAAGTTCGAGTAATCCAGTTTTCCAGCTTCCAGAGTCTGGGTCGTAGTTCTGGTCGAGGGCTGAAGAATCTCTCTATAGATCCAGTGTGTGTGTGTGTGTGTGTGTGTGTGTGTGTGTGTGTGTGTGTGTGTGTGTGTGTGTGTGTGTGTGTGCTCCTCTTCTCTTCTCAAATATCACACTCCTCTATCCTGTCCTCTACTCAAATATCTCTACATTTACCACGTTCTTGGTGAAGTGTGGTCAGCGAGGCGCATCTCAAGAAAGTGAATAAATAAATGGACGGAGACAAGAAGAGAAGGCCATGTCGTAAGTGGCGGTGCTTAAGTGGAATTTATGGAGCTACTACCTTGGGGAGTGGACAGCTGGCGGCAGGTCAGTGTGAGAAATGACAATATGACACACCTTCCCCAAAGATAGAAATATTGGAACGTTGCTCAGCAGTCAATATGTCAGAGTTATCGAACGCCATCTTCATCTCACTGTACTTCCTCCTATAAATAAATAAAAAATACTAAAAAAGAATATATAAAAATTTACTCAGAAGTCTCCACAAAGAATATGAATGAAATCTTCAGAAAGCAGAGTCACAGTAGTGCTTGAGGCGGCCTGGCACGTCGCACTTCAAGCAACTTAAATCTCGGGAAGGGGCGTGAATGAAGTGAAGGTATTAGTTGGTGCGCGCCTGGCTGAGGTTGCTGGTAATAGCTGAGGGACGCTCGCGCGTGCCTTTCGTCCATGGTAGGCGCTATTGTGAGAGCTTTTAGGATGATACTCTTGGCTGGGAGAAAGTTAGGATCGCTGAGGGTGAGTGTGACCGATGCGGACATTTGAGAGAGAGAGAGAGAGAGAGAGAGAGAGAGAGAGAGAGAGAGAGAGAGAGAGAGAGAGAGAGAGAGAGAGAGAGAGAGAGAGAGAGAGAGAGAGAGAGAGAGAGAGAGAGAGAGAGAGAGAGAGAGAGAGAGAGAGAGAGATGAAAAATATAGAATGGGAAAGCTCTGCTGGGTAGAGAACCTAACATCTTTTGTCAGGTTAACTCGGAGGAAAGACGTGGGAGGAAAGGGGACAGTGTGTGGGAGGGAAAGGCAGGCGAGGTGCTGGCGGGCCATTATTGGCTGTTTGCGGCAAGGAAGGAGGAGGAAAAAGAGGAGGAAAAGTGAGTTGCTGGAAGGAAGAGATGAAGCAGGAATAGATGAGGAATAGGAAGAGGGAAAGAGACGGAAAGAGAGAAGAAGATTGCCTGGAGGTTTTATAACGAGGAAGAGAGAAGGTGAGTTTTCGTAACAAGAAGCAGACAAAGGATGTAGAAGCAAGCGCCTTTCGCTCACCAGTCATGGAATAGACATCGTTGAATTTGCTTTATAATCTTCTTTATTTGTGGAGTCAAAACTCAACGCCATGGTTGAGAGAAGGGGCATTGGATATAAGGCGTAATATATTCAGAAACACATTGCTTCTCACCAATTATTATTTTCACCAAAGAATTAGTTATCTGGATTCTCAAGGGTGCCTATTTTTTTTAACAATGTAGAAATCTTGCCAGTCTCTCAATAGAAGCGTAAAACAACATCACTAAAACCTCTCGTTTCAGCTAGAGCCTTTGAAGTAGCGGAGGTGCAGCGCAGAAGTGTTGCTGAATTTGGCCCCAAGTCTCCAGTGGTAGGATCGTTCTCATTACACAGCATTAGAGACTCGTTAAGAAGAAACAACAATCATTAGGGGTGTTCAGCATAGAAAACTTGATAATTAACGCACTAAGTATCTCCTCTTGTGCGTGAGTGATGGTGGTTGTGGTGGTGGTGGTGGTGGTAATGGACGAGGTGTTGACGTAGTAGGTGTAGTGCGCGCGTCCCTCAGTGCTTTTTAACGGCATGCCGGGCGGGTGTTGGCTCAATAGTGTTGCTGAAAACGTCCTTCTTGTAGTAGGGACGGCACAGGCAGGGGGAAGAAAGGGAGGACTCACTCTGTCACTATTTGGGCAGCGTTCAGTTTTATTGTTATTTGTTGCGATGCGTTGATATTCATTCAGTGTGACAGTTTTTAGCCGATATTCAGTATGGTGTTTTGCAGACAGACATTCAGCTTTATAATTTCAAACAGGCACGCTATGTGTAATCAAAACAAGTTACTGTTATATTGTTGTGCCCATCAGGCGCTGATAAATAAATACCGGGATGAATTTATTGCATTGTACATAAAGGCAGGTGCGCTCTCTAATTCTATCCTATGATGCTTGACTTTTCACTTCAACACAAGGGAAGGAAAACAAAGTAAATATTTGTAAGGGTTGAGTATACCGTGTGAGTGACTTCAACTGTGGAAACTCTGAAGTGAATACATGTGTTATAAAATGTGGATTATATTCATCATTATTATCGTCTTTTAATATCTTCTTTTTCTTTCCTTTTCTTCTTTTCTTCTTCTTCTTCTTCTTCTTCTTCTTCTTCTTCTTCTTCTTCTTCTTCTTCTTCTTCTTCTTCTTCTTCTTCTTCTTCTTCTTCTTCTTCTTCTTCTTCTTCTTCTTCTTCTTCTTCTTCTTCTTCTTCTTCTTCTTCTTCTTCTTCTTCTTCTTCTTCTTCTTCTTCTTCTTCTTCTTCTTCTTCTTCTTCTTCTTCTTCTTCTTCTTCTTCTTCTTCTTCTTCTTCTTCTTCTTCTTCTTCTTCTTCTTCTTCTTCTTCTTCTTCTTCTTCTTCTTCTTCTTCTCCTCCTCCTCCTCCTCCTCCTCCTCCTCCTCCTCCTCCTCCTCCTCCTCCTCCTCCTCCTTCTTCATTATTCTTCTATTAATCACCACCACCACCACCACCACCACCCTTACCATCATCATTAAAATCATCATCATCATCATCACCATCACCGTCATCCTAGTTTCCATTATTGTTATTAGTATCATCGTTATTGTTATCATTATTACTATTGTGATTATTGTCGTCGCAAATTGAGCCGGACGCTATTGACAGTCTTATCTCAATCCCTTCTTTCCCTTTCAGCATAAAAAGGATGAGGATAAAGAGGATGTCGAACAATGCCAACTGTGAGAGAAATGGACAGAGAGAGAGAGAGAGAGAGAGAGAGAGAGAGAGAGAGAGAGAGAGACAAAGATGGCTTGTAATATAATGTAGGGTACGATTCTAAATTTTCCGCTCGTGGGTGATAAATGATACCACGAAACACTAAGACGTGATGCAGAAATAACGAGCAATACTTGGAGGCGAGCAGCGTGCAATTATGGGTGAAAATATGAGGCGCGAGGAGAGGATTGGATGCTACGGGAAGGGACGAGAAGAGGATCAAAGACGATGACTCAGATTTGCTAAAAGAAGCGGCAAGAGAGAGAGAGAGAGAGAGAGAGAGAGAGAGAGAGAGAGAGAGAGAGAGAGAGAGAGAGAGAGAGAGAGAGAGAGAGAGAGAGAGAGAGAGAGAGAGAGAGAGAGAGAGAGAGAGAGAGAGAGAAAGTGACTGTTCCTTTCAAATATTGTGTCTTATTTCTGTTATTCTCATCAGACTTTGGTAAACGTTAATGAGTTCTCAAGGTGTTTTCGTTACAGGAGAGATTGTTTGATTAGAATTCTGTGTCATCACGGGAAATAAAAAAACACTCACGAGAAGGCAGCTAATCCCTGTGGCCTTTGAAAATCACTCATGAAAAAAAAAAAAAAACCAAGGCGTTTAGGAATATGGAGCTGTTGAAAGGAATGATAAAATGTGGTTGTGGGATGAAAAACGGTTTTGATATTGATGATTAAAAAAGTAATCTATCTGTCATGTAATTAAAAAGACTTCTAAGAAAATCTGTATTTGATGAGTGAGGTTATTTATTTATTTATTTTGTAAGTAGGAGTATGCAAGGTGATAGGAGAATTGCTGGAAGATGAGATGCATAGATAGTAAAGTTAAAGCAAACCTTGAAGTTGAAATTATTCGCTTATATTTAGGAAAGTAACAGGGAGGCCAATCATTCCCAACAAAGGATTTTCAGCGCCTTGAAATATTAAATGCCGCAACATGAGAGTAGAAAGAATAAAAAAAAAAAAGGTAAATAAATCGTTGAGTATATTTTGGTCCTTCGGCGAAGAGGTGATAAAAATAGAAAAAATGTTGCTGTTTTTTTTTCAGGGTTGTTATATAAGGCGGGGGTGTATGTAGCAGGGAGGAGTGAATGGACGGAAGACGAGACGCGAATCTCGATTGTGGGTATAATAGGAGCCTGGAGAGTGAAAGAAAGGACGAGAGGAAAGGAAGGGAGAGGAGATGGTGAGATTTGAATGTGGTATTGTAGTCTTGAAGGATTCGAGTTTTGTTTTATACTTTCTTTTTGACGTGTGTAAGTGTAAAAGTTGGAGCTCTGTGCGGCATAGATAGTCACACTTTCCTTGGTGGAGGAAGTACTTGGAGGGAGAAGTGCGTATGAAAGGAAGAAAAGGACGTGCCTCATATTTGCTGATAAGGCGGCAGTGCTATCTTATCACCATCTCCTCACCATCATTATCGACTTCCAGGGGTCCACTGCAGGACAAAGGCGTCTCTCAACCATCTACACTCACCTCTGCCGGCTGCCCGTATATTCCTGGCGCTACCTCAGCATTCTTCTTATCTCGTCTCTTTATCAAGATCTCTTTCATTCTTTATTCCTTTTTACACCATTCATAGATTGCCATTCTGTAACTTTTATTGCATATCAGTGTACTGCAGGGCGCATGATTAAGTTTCCTTTTAATTGTAGCAAATATGTCCGTTCAGAAAAGACGGACTAAAGGGAATTTGCTATAAAGTGGTGCGCTGAAATATTGCTTTTGTACCTTTTCTCGATTTTTCCTATTGTTGTCATCTGAGGAACATTTTTTTTTTATTTTTTGGATTTACGGCAACTTCAACAAAATTGTTTCTCCACACTTCCCCTTACTTTTTTCTATCTGCTAAACGCTATATTTGACACACACACACACACACACACACACACACACACACACACACACACACACACACACACACACACACACACACACACACACACACACACACACACACACACACACACACACACACACACACACACACACACACACTGGATCCTATTATATGCTGCACCGCTAACTATACTTTTCTCTTATGAAGCGGGAAAGTTTCATGATACCACATCAAAAACCACGTTTGTGTTACGCCACATCAGTAAGCGTCTTACCTGCCTCTCCTTCCTATTCGATGCTTCTCCTTGGGAACAATAGAAAAGTCCCTGTAGTATGAGTGGGCCGGGACCCTCACCTCGGCGGAGACCAGTGAGTCTGGCTCACCTCACTGGAGCTGGGTAACAATCCACAGTGATTGACGGCCTGTGGCAGCGAAAGTTAAAGATGCGGTGGGAGAATTTTTCGAAGACGGGGTGAATTTAGGGTACGGTGGTGCTGAGCTGAAGTGTAGTGCGTTTCTTTGATGTCATTACTTCCTTTGTTCCTTGCCGCCTGTGTAGGGAGCAGCTATCTGTGACTGTACAGCTTCGTGATTGAGTATTCAGGTGTCTCTGGCAGTGGTGGCAGCTGGAGGCACAAGAGCTGGAGGTACTGCATTGACATTTGAAACGTGTCTTATTTCTTCACTCTCCACGGTAACCGAAACGTACCGAAATCTACAAATATTACACACCAACGCAACACAAAGCTGTAAAGATCATACAGCACACAAGAGATATCAAAATATTCTGTGTGTAGTGGAGGGATGGGAGAATATGACTAAGTCTGCGGGAAAAGAAAAAGAACAAGGTAAGTAAAGGACAAGCGTTTAATCTGAACCTTAACTCCTCTCATATACGAATATTCAATCTCTCGGCAGTAACACGATTGAGGCAAAAAAGCAAAAGCAGAACATTGTAAGTAAAAGACATGAGCAAATACCTCCTGGATGGTTGTCTGACACAAAAGCAAACACAGGGCAATTGGAGCACGTGAACAGCTAACACTAGTCACTGCTGGAGGGTTTCGGGAACAATGGGATGAGCGGAGTCCGGACGGGGGCGATGTAGGAGTACGAGTAGAGTGAGCAGCAGCAGGTAGATAAGGGCACTGACATGTCCTGAAGATATCTTGATATAGATCCATTATTGCTATCTGCTGCAGTGTTGAATTGAGCTGCGGAGGGTACGAAGAGTGTTATGAAAGAGAGGCGCATCAATTTACTGGGTGAGCGAAGAGTGGGAGGTGTATATCCATTCGCCATTCCTTTATTCAACGTTTTCATCACTGGAGCGGACCAGATTTTGCTTCTGGGGACGAATATATTGCACGAAAATGAGCAAGAGAGAGAGAGAGAGAGAGAGAGAGAGAGAGAGAGAGAGAGAGAGAGAGGAGGAGGGAGTTATTTAGGACTGTTACGTCACTCATCTCTCACAAAGGTTATTCTTTGTAATTTTTCTATCTGTCTATCTATCTGTCTATCTATCTATCTATCTATCTATCTATATCTATCTTTTTATCTATCTCTATATCTATTTATCTATCTATCTATCTATCTATCTATCTATATCTATCTTTTTATCTATCTCTATATCTATCTATCTATCTATCTATCTATCTATCTATCTATCTATCCATCTATTTATCGATCCATTTATCTATCTGTCTATCTATTTGTCTATTTCTCTCTCTCTCTCTCTCTCTCTCTCTCTCTCTCTCTCTATCTATCTATCTATCTATCTATCTATCTATCTATCTATCTATATATATATATATATATATATATATATATATATATATATATATATATATATATATATATATATATATATATATATTTGCGTCCATTGTCAACAAAAGCTGGCCCACTTTCGTCAAGAGGGGCACAAGAACATGAATGCCATAGACCTCTGTAACATACAAGTGTTCCTCCTCTTGCGGCCGCCAGGAATCCCACCTAACGGCTCAACATACCGAAGCCAAACTACCAAGGGCCTCACTTAGGAGCTCCCCCTCTGCCTTTTTCATCACAAGGGAAGTTACTGCAAGCCTAATCTACTGTGGCTACGAACCAATAGGTCAATTCTCCGCCGATTTCCACGACGGCCAAGCACTCACTGGCCAATTCTGCGTCGGGAAATTCGATGATGGCCACACATTTGCTGGCAAATGCAAGTACCAAACTGGTTACTCTCTCCCCAGTCAGTTCCTTGGTTGCGAGTTTGACAATGGCCAGCTCCTACTGATACGAGATTCCACTTAGAGAAAACGATGCGATAAAAGACAACGGACATAGCAAAAAAAAAAAAAAAAAAAAAAAAAAAAACGTGCGTGCTAAAGAAAGAAAATAAAAATTAACATATTGCGAGAAAAATGTTCCATTTAGACTACTAACTGCAAAATAATGTATAGCTTTCATATTTCCTTATATTCATCTAAGTTAATTATTAAATGCATAATTTTTCACATCGTCAGGGGAATAGAGTCCACATTGAGATGACTATGTTCGTTGTTTCACTATAATTCGATAGAGAACACAAGTAGTTTACGACTGTTACATCGTCAACATCATCAATACCCCCAACACTCTTCCCTCGTGTTTCCCTCGTCGTTCTTTTCACATGTGCCTGGTTATGGTGCGTTTACGTGTAGAATCTAGACAGATTATATTGTTAGAGATATAGAAATATATGATATATACATTATATATTATGAAGAGAGAGAGAGAGAGAGAGAGAGAGAGAGAGAGAGAGAGAGAGAGAGAGAGAGAGAGAGAGAGAGAGAGAGAGAGAGAGAGAGAGAGAGAGAGAGAGAGAGAGAGAGAGAGAGAGAGAGAGAGAGAGAGAGAGAGAGAGAGAGAGAGAGAGAGAGAGAGCTGTGTGTGTTTTGAAACCTAAGAAAGTCGTCCATATAAAACAAGTGATGACAGTTCCAGGTTGGAGAAAGTACTGTTCCTTTAGCATTAATTGTCAAATGTAGAGAAGGAGGAGAAGGAGTAGGAGAAGGAGGAGGACTAGGAGGAGGTGGAGGAGGAGGAGTATCAAAAGAGGAGGAGTACGAGCAGGATAAGTAGGAGTAGGAGGAGGAAAAAATAATGATAAGAATAATGAGAAAATAATGATGATGAATAATGAGGCGGAAGTGGAGGAGGAAAAGCGGGACAAAGACGTCGTCTGTGTGTGTGTGTGTGTGTGTGTGTGTGTGTGTGTACTATGCTGGAGTGCCGCTGAGAGGTGGTTGCCTGAGGATAGCTAGAGGTAGTGTGGGCCTCAAGTGTCTTTTTGGAAGGCTCCTCGCTCAACTCAGCCACGCAACACACCGCCATCAAACCTTGTACGTGATATTTCAAGGTTAGAAGCTCTTTATTGATCCCCCAGCCTACCATCGCCCACTCCGCACCCCAGCACACCCTCACCTTATGGAGGACTGGGCCAGGGTGGGTGGGAGGACGAAGGCAGAAGGGAAAGATGTAGCTAAACTTTGCGCGAATAAAGTTTCTCTATTGTCTATAGAAGTAACCACTCGTGCTGGCTTTAAAAGGAATGCGTATCTGAATGGCATCTTTGTCTGAATATGTTGTAGTTTTTATTTTATTTATGTAGTAGAGAGGGCCAGCCAAGGGCAAAAAAAAAAAAAAAAAAGGCCCACTTGGGTACTGGTTCTCTAGAAGAAAGAAAAGTGTCAGTCAAATTTTGGGAGCAAATGACTTGATACTTCCCTCTTAAAAGAACACAAGTCGTAGGAAGGCGAAAATACAGAAGCAGGTAGAGAATTCCAAAGTTTACCAGTGAAAGGTATAAATGATTGAGAGTGCTGGTTATCTTTTGCGTTAGAGAGTTGGACAGAACAGGGATGAGAGGAAGAAGAAAGCCTTGTGCAACGAGGCCACAGGAGGAGGGGAGGCATGCAGTTAGCAAGATCAGTAGAACAGTTAGTATGAAAATAGCGATAAAAGATAGAAAGAGATGCAACATTTCGGCGGTGAGAGAGAGAGAGGCTGAAGACAGTCAGTCAGAAGAGGGGAGTTGATGGGACGAAAAGCTTTTGATTCCACCCATTCTAATAAAACTGTGTGAGTGGAACCCCCGAAAACATGCGAAGGGGGCGGATAAGGCCCTTGTACAGAGTAAGCAGTTGGAGGGACGAAAAAAACTGGTTAGACGCCTCAGAACGCCCAACTTCATAGAAGTTGTTTTAGCAAGAGAT
>NC_059296.1:16791937-16806937 GCF_017591435.1 Portunus trituberculatus
GTGTGTGTGTGTGTGTGTGTGTGTGTGTGTGTGTGTGTGTTAGTGGAGGTCTTGTTTACTTGGTGGTGATGTGTTTTACAGATTGAGTTCAAACAAATGCGGAGAGATACTGTTTGGATGTTGACGGTTTTTGAGGCAGCGTTGCGTCCGGACGGCGCGGCGGCCATATCACGTCCCTAATGACAGCATGACTCCAGCTGATGAAACGGGTTAAAAAAAAGTTTTGTGCAAACACGATTATTATAAAGATGTTTTGAATATTGTCATCGAGAATTATTTTTTTCAGCGAGTAAAGTGTACCACCATTACCACCACCACCGCCACCATTACTATTACCATTACTAGATAGAAATTAAATAAAAACGAAACTGAAATACATAAATAGATAACAGAAAATATGAATAACTTGAATGTATGGAATGGCCTTAATGATCTTGCTGTAAGTGCCGAGTCATTAGTTACCTTTAAAAGAATTAGACAAACTTATGAATGAGGATGATAGGTGAAAAATAGACAGGCATATTTCATACATGAACATCCACATATAGTCAGGAAGGCTTCCTGTAGCTTCCCTTATGTTCTTATATTAACAACCAACTTCAGCTCCATAACACACTATTGCAATGATATCAGGGTTCTTTTCCTCGGCGTGCTCGGTTCGTTACATGGGGGTGGGGACAGGAGCCAAGCCTTTCCAGTGGTGAGGGCTGCTGGGTGGGGAGCAGAGTGGTCCCGGCGGAGATGCCTCGTCAGTCCCACTTACCGGGCCATCACTTGCCGCATCTCCTTCCACTCTCTTTCCCCATAAGACATCCGGACTCGCTTCATCAGGCGCTCCCCTACATGAGAGAGAGAGAGAGAGAGAGAGAGAGAGAGAGAGAGAGAGAGAGAGAGAGAGAGAGAGAGAGAGATGCATGAATTTGCACTCTCGGAAAAGGATTCTCTCTCTCTCTCTCTCTCTCTCTCTCTCTCTCTCTCTCTCTCTCTCTCTCTCTCTCTCTCTCTCTCTCTCTCTCTCTCTCTCTCTCTCTCTCTCTCTCTCTCTCTCTCTCTCTCTATTGCACTCAAACTTCCCTCCATTACCTGAGTGCAATCATCGCTCCTGAATTCCAGCACAAAAGCACGTTGATTTTTCTGAGTGACGGACAGGGAACATTGCAACATTTTCACTTTAATCTGAGCATTCAAGCATCAGGCTACGGTCACTCAACAAAAAGACCTGGAAAGAATTGTACAAGGATGCCTTTTATTTATTGATTTTCATAACATTTCACTGATTTTACTATTTTGTTTTTAGATTCTTAAATGTTCTGTGGAAAGGAAAATGAAAGTGACAGAGATTCAGCGTATGTTGCTTGTACTTTCTTTGCATTCGTTCCAGATGATCACGAGGATGTTGTGACTGCCAAGTAGGATCCAGCCAGCCACTCAAGATGCTAATGTCTTGCTGATCAGATGTGATATTTTTTTTCTTGTCAGTGTATACAAGGCGATGATTACCTGCTTTAATGGAAGGTTATGATGATTGGCAGGTGAATGACTGACGGATGTTTGCTGCTGTTGGGTAGTGAGTGTAGTGAGTGATAGTTTGATAATCAGTGTTGAATGTTGGGTGGCGAGTGCTGGTTGTTGCAGAGCAGTGAATTGGATACCGTTGTAGTGGAGAATGTTTTGTGTGTTGAATAAATGAGAGTGGCTTGTGTGTATTGCGTGGTGGTGTCAAATATGCATTGGTCGTTTTACTTCCTTATCTTGCTGCAGTGCTGCACACCTCAGATTGGCTGGAAACCCATTTTTATGGATGGATAAAGAGGTCAGGCTGGAGAACAATGACGCCCTAACTCGACTCTCCAACACTTACTCTTCAGTTTTGATTGTGTTGCGAAGTAAGAATCCTTTATCCTATGACATGATGACAATTGTTGATCATCATATCGACTCCTGTTTTTTTCCATTAACTGCCAGGGGAGGCTGTGCGCTAATCACCCTATCAGACTCAGAGCAACGCTTGTTGATCATAAGATTTTTTGTTCTAATGGAACGACTACACAAGTTAAACTTTGTGAAGATATAACATAATACAATTCTTCATACGTAAATTATAGTCATATGAATGATTTCGAAAAAAAAAAATTGATTATGAATGTGTAATCAAATTGAAAGGCGAGATGCCACAGACATCTATCGGCATTGATGTAGTTCATTAGAAATCGAAGGACTGATTACATAGTAATTTTAAAAAATGCTAAAAATGTGATAAGAATACGAAATACAGCAATTCCCCATCATGTCTCAACAGTTCAACGTGGCAATCAATGACGCCGTCATTTATCATTATTTTTGTAATATAAAAGGCTTTTGCGTCTTAAATAATTACTTTATATTATCTTACATTTCACGTTTCCTTAATAACTGTTGAATATTTCTCACTATTCAGTAGTGCTGAGAATAACTTACTATTGTTTTTCACTTTAATGAAACAAAGGAATGAATTCCGTGTCAAACGGAGGCAACCTACCTAGGTGATACATGATCTTCAAAACGTTATTTACAAGCACACATGACAAGTTAATGTCTTGAAAATCAAATAAAGTTTATTTATAATAGACTAGGTCTGTTTTATGAGGAATAAGTTATAATGCCGGATGGTGAATGAAACAGACCACACAATGCTAATACACTTTGTATAGATAGGCGATTGTATTACGTGTCTATGTATTCTTGACGGAATTCAGTGTTTGACTTAAATGTTTTCTGGCACTGATGCGTGATCAGCTCTGTCGAATTGCTGCTGGAATGGCATACACTTCCAGTTTCCTTATTCCACACTGAGCCAGCAAAAATCCCGCATATTCCCCCATTGGTTACACTGACACACTAAATTACATTTCTTGGCATTGGTGTTTACATGGTGCCTGTTTCCTCCCCGCCGTCTGCATCCCTGCTGCTCTGTTTAGCCTTCCCCATCCCCACTCCCCTTGCGCGGTGTGGGAAGTTTTGACGTAAACTTGTTATAGATATGTAAGTTGTTGAAAGTTGTTTTAATTCAAGGATTATGGTGTGTGTGTGTGTGTGTGTGTGTGTGTGTGTGTGTGTGTGTGTGTGTGTGTGTGTGTGTGTGTGCGCGCGCGCGGGCATGCTGTGGGACTATCCGTGAGGAAGAGATAGATACATGGACAGACAGACAGACAGACATATATATATATATATATATATATATATATATATATATATATATATATATATATATATATATATATATATATATATATATATATATATAGAGAGAGAGAGAGAGAGAGAGAGAGAGAGAGAGAGATATATATATATATATATATAGAGAGAGAGAGAGAGAGAGAGAGAGATCTTCAAAAAAATGTAGTTCAGAGATATGAAACACCTGTTGTACCTGGAAACGAGAGAGGGAACATTTAGATTACAGTTTGTGCAAACACAAGGTTCCTACTTACTTCGCATAATAAGAGGAAAATTGAATAAATGGCACAACAATGCATTCGCCCCTCAAACCAGCTTAAGGGTCATATTCTTAAACTCTTCGGCTTCTTTTATATTCTTTAACTGGTTTTAGTGAAAGTTATTGGGTTTTCAAGGTATTTTCATAAGATTGGAGGTAATTTTGATAAGTAGTCTCCATTATTGATGTGAAGAACACCCACGAAACCCTAACCTATCATCTTCATGGTCTTTGAAAGTTGTTTTTATAGGAATTGAAAGTGTTAAGTCAATATATTCTGGCGTGTGCGGCACATTTACAGGCAGTGTTTGCTGATAGTTATGTTCCTCAGTCTATTTACGTTAGCTAGAGCATTTTACACTTATTTCCTTGCTGTGTATGAACCTGATATATGATCTTAATTGGAGTCTCGTGTAAGGTGGGGTGGAAATTAATTCGAGTAGCTAGTAAAACAAAAAGAATAAAAAGCACAGCGAAAATTCTTGTAGGCGGGTAGATTATGAAGCGTTAAATGGAAATGCTCGTTGTCCCTTGGAGTGGAAGAGTTAAAGGGAAATACTTGTAGCTCAACGAAGTGTGAAGGAAAAATGCTCCTGCATAAAACTGTAAAGTGGAAATCCTCGTGGCCTTCTGAAGTGTGAAGTGAATATACAGACAGCCTGGTACTGGTCGTAGTTAGTATATTTCCCTCTGAAATATATTTTGAAATTGTAATCAGAAAGTTCTAAGAATCTGCAAGCGAGGAAATTTCTACACTGCTGTAAGTTTCAATTAAGAGACATAAAAGCGGCACAACTGCCTCCGTAAAAGAGAACGTTGTGCTTTATGAGAAACCAGCAGAGGGTAAACAATACCTTATATTGTGCGGTTTAAAAAAAAGAAAAGAAAAAGATAAAAAAGAAAATGACAGCTGGTGTGTTCATGCAGGTGGCGTTTTCAAATTAGAAGGGAGACACGTTCTTGTATGAGAATTGTATCTTCTCGTGGTGTTATCGCAATTCTTTATTCTTTGATAATTCCAACAACACTGGATATTCCTCTTTCGTATGACCATCTTCACATCCATGCTGCTGGTGACTAGAACGAGCTTGCCACCAACAGGTCACCGGTCGTTCTCATTGCCATCTGCAAGGTGTGCTGCGGAAACCATATACCTAAGGATAAGTGGTAAAAGTGAAGCGTAGATTGATAACTAATGTGAAACTGTGGTGTGTTAGCGTCCAAACGTGACACACACACACACACACACACACACACACACACACACACACACACACACACACACACACACACACACACACACACACACACACACACACACACACACACACACACACACACACACACACACACACACACACACACACACACACACACACACACACACACACACACACACCTGCGAAAGCAAACACTATGCCAGTAAGTATAATTGAAAACACTAGCAATACAAATCAACCTAGAAATAAACCATACATACAGCACATATATACACGAATACATCCACCAAATACACAAGATCAATGAACCAATACGCCATTTGCTGCAACCCTAGCAAGTGAAGCGGCACCAAGGCTTGTATTCAATTAGGAAGTCTTGGGATGTGTATCGAGGAGAATCTTGATGCCACCTGCCGCTCCTCCACCCCTAGCCTCCCCTTGCTCTTCCTCCAGGTTGTGTTGTGCCTCCCTTATTGGATACTAATGAGGCAGGCTGCTCCAGTAGTTGTCCGTGCCTCTGCAGGTGAATGGAGAGAGAGAGAGAGAGAGAGAGAGAGAGAGAGAGAGAGAGAGAGAGAGAGAGAGAGAGAGAGAGAGAGAGAGTGTGTGTGTGTGTGTGTGTGTTTGTGTATTGTAGTTTATCACATTCTTGGTCATGCTTATTCATACCAACATTACTAAAAAAAAAATGCACATAAATTCACATGAAAACTTTTAATGAGGAGTCATGCTTTCATGTTTTCCAGCAATGGCACTTTAAGGGATTCTGGACAGTAGGTTCTAGAAGTATCGAGTAAAATCCAACTGAACAGGGAAAGGTAAATGAGGTTTTGGAACACAAAGAACGTTAAAGAAGCGAGGCCTAAGAATGATAATTAGACCATTTTAACACCTGTATTGGATATATTCATCACCGGACTTTATTTTTGAAGTGTAAATAACATATAAGAGCAAGACCTCACAATGTTCGAGGATCAATAACCAAATTGGTATTCTTAGGATTTTCTATTGAGTATGTTTCGTTTAGCAATATTTTGTTTTCCGGATACGGAGTAAGCTGTGGTCAGTGTCATTTTTCTTATTCTTGACAAAGGACTAGAGTGTTGTACCTGATAGATTATTATTTATGGTAAAACAGAGTAAATCACATTACATACAAAGACAATGAAGGTGAGGCAACACCAGGAAGTGTTGCCGTATCAGACGTTGAGTACCCTGCTGAACTCACTTTCATCTCCTCTTTCGAAACATAACAGTCTATAGGTTCTTATCAGATCTGTTTTTTTTTTCTATGCAAGAGGGAAAACTGCAAGGGCAACAAAATGTAAAAAAAAAAAAGGTTCACTGGAGCTGCAGGTTCCCTAAAAGATCTGAAAGAGTCATCCAAAAGCCAGGGACAAATGTCTTGACACCTCTCTCTTAAAAGAAGTCAAGTCGTAGGAAGATGGAAATACAGAAGCAGGCAGGGAGTTCCAGAGTTTACCAGTGAAAGATATGAATGATTGAGAGTACTACTGGTTAACTCTTGTATGAGAATTAGAGGGTTGTACAGAATAGGGATGAGAGGAAGAAGAAAGCCTTGTGCAGCGAGGCCGCAGGAGGAGGGGAGGCACACATGGGTGATGGAAGATTGAGAAAAAAAAGAAAAGAACACAATAGAAATAAATATGGCAGATGTTACTTTACTCTCACCTCAGGATGGTCAAGCAACGGATGGACACTGATCGTACGTCCGAATATTAATCAAAATGGCGTGAATAGTTGCCTGCATGTTCTGTCAAGATGTTCACTAACATATCGGGTTAAGTGCCATTCAGGAGAAGAAGAAAGTTATATATGCATCTCGTCTTTTATTCAAAATAAATTCGTGTGCTTCAGTAGAGTGATACTAAACTAGTCTTTACAGGCGAATCTGATGCTCCATTTCGCCATATACAAGTTTGTTATCTCGGCTAACAACAATCTGCCATCTCCGCTTACGCACGATGATTGCTTTATTGATAGAGTGACACTGTTTTGCCCCTGCTTCTTGCTTTTCGCCTAAGTTAAGCCAAGGCAAGTAGAGGAACACTATTAGTAGAGTATAGCAAACTGTGAAATATCGTGAACCAGATTTCCCATGTAATAATTTCAATGAGCTTTCGTAAATTGATCGGCCTCTCGCTTAACTACCTAATTCTCTTCATTCGCCACATAATACCGAAGGATAAGCGTTGTTAGAGTAAACTGTGATAACCAGGATGCCACAGGTTAAAGGATTCTTTCTCCCCAACACACTGAAGGTCAAGGCGAGGTTGCTTGAGTGTGGAAATACCGAGTCCTTGTCCTTCGTCCACAACTTTGCCTTTACGAAGATCATTAAAGATAGTTTTCAGCCAATCTGAGCTGCGTAGTGCTGGAACAGGGAATGCACACACACACACACACACACACACACACACACACACACACACACACACACACACACACACACACACACACACACACACACACACACACACACACGCATTCACCAGCACTACGGCATCCATTTTATTGATCTACGAAACCCAGCAATTGTGACTCAGTGATACACTCTACAGTAGTTGAGCGTCCAGCAGTTTCACGCACTTACCATACTTTGCCAATCACTACGGCCTTCCATGAAAACAGTTCATCACCACCTCGCACACGCTGACAAAAAAAGAAAAAAAAAGGAAAAGAAACACCCTTTTGATCATCTTTACATAGCATGTACAGTACGTATAGTAACTGGTTGGAGCTTGCGCAGTGGTCAGTGCTCAGGAGTCTTGCGATTCCTGACGTGAATGCAAACGAAGCACGAGGAACATTCGCTGAGGCTCTATCAGATTCATTAATCTTCCAAGAGAAACAGAGGAGTTGAAAAATTATCTCATTCTCTTTTTAGATTTTTTTTGTTCTTATGATATGTAGATGTATCGTGTCTTGATGTTTTGTTTACTACCTGCCACTATTCATTGCTGGCACAACAACATGTCCTTGATACATGTTGTTCCCATAGCATATGCATGGTTATTCGTATTCATAGCGTCATCCACAGCTTACTGTATCTGCAAACATGATATATTCAGCTTGTTAATTCTGATGCAAGAACTCCTCACACACTCCTGTTCTCTTGTCCTAGACACATTCACAAGACACCGCTGCACTCGGACACAACTCGGTAGTGATGTGCACTGGATTCAAAAGGCTTTAGGAAATCATACGAGTTTGAAGAAAGTTTTTACGTTTCTAGTGATAGAATGACAAGATTCTTACATTATCAAGAAGGTTAATGGTCTTCAGAATCTAACTAATTATCTTTATGGTCTTGGCAAATGATCGTGTGAAAGAGCAAAAGCATTTCTAATTACGAGCCATAAAGTCACAGCTTTGTGTATCCCTGTTCACACTAAATGTCGCCGCTGCGTCGTCGCTCCATCAGCGTTCCGGAAGACTTGTCCACCTTTCTCCTCAACGTTAAATCTCCAGTTCCTTTAAGGGCTACAAAGAAATTGACCGTAAGCTTCTTAGAGATAGGTAAGTTGACTGAGGTAACTTAACTTTGGTGCAAGCTTTACAGTGAGTGTGTGAGGAAAACGTCTTTTAAATTAATCAGTTTGTTGTTCTCGTATATTACATCTATTACATTGTCATTATTATGATCTTTTTTCGATTTTGTTCTGATTTGTCTTGTTTGCTTATCCTACTGTTCTTCATAATCACCACCACCACCACCACCAGCTTGAGCCTCATACAGTCCTATCTCTGACTAAGGACAGAACTTTCCACACGCCACAAATCCTGTCCTGTCTCGGGAGTCAGAGAAACTGTTCACGCAATGGATGTGTGGAAAGAATTTCAGCCTGATAGATAATAAAATTGTTGCCACTGAATTAGGGAGCTGCTGTTGTTGTTGTTGTTGTTGTTGTTGTTGTTGTTGTTGTTGTTGTTGTTGTTGTTGCTGTGTGTGTGTGTGTGTGTGTGTGTGTGTGTGTGTGTGAGAGAGAGAGAGAGAGAGAGAGAGAGAGAGAGAGAGAGAGAGAGAGAGAGAGAGAGAGAGAAATTAGTTGCGTGTGTTCACATGCGCGTGTGCTGACGTAGTTGTCAACCCCGGCGTGCATGCATCGCCTTAGTACGTACGAGAGTAAACCAAAAACAACTGAAAATGTCTCGTTGGCACCACCCCAAGGCAGAAACAACTGTGTAGGTCGACTGAATATCAAGTCTTCTGGAGTCTCCATTTGTGAGGCAGATGAGAAAGTGGTGGTGCAGTGGCTACAGAGCGGCGGGGTGAGGTGTGTGGTGGTAGGAAGACGCGAGGAAGTAATACAATAGAAAAAATGCAAAGCGAAAAGCTAAACCTTGCAGAACTGGCAGTTTTAAAGAGGATGTTTATGAGATTTACAGGATGACATTATGAAATGACCCTGTAAAGAAAAAGACTAGCCTGTAAAGCTTGCATTCGAAAAAAAAAGTTATGGAAACAACAAAGGGGAAAATAATATTTCTATGTTTTCTCTCTGTAATATTCATAATTGTGTAGACAGTGCTTGGATTCTCTTGCAGATGAAAATAGTTTTTGATTGATCTCAGGATGCTTATATAACTTTTCTTAACGAGTGAGTAGTTTTATAGTTACATTGTATGAAACAAGACTGTTACCAGTATTTACGTACAGTACAGTTAAACTAAGATGTTTATTTTGGTTTAACTCTTTTTTATATGTTCTTTTCAATTATGTTGTGTGGGATTGGTAGTTCATCTCGAAATGATTTAGTAACCAAGCTTCACTGTGTAGCTTATCAGTATCATTTTACGATATAAACATCAAAACTGTAGGTAAATGAGTTAAATGTGAAGTGTGTGGATATTTTTTCACATTTGTATTAAAACATTTCTTTTGAATAATTCATTTTTTGTACCGTCAAAAAGCTTCGCTATTTTGCTGGTGAGGTGACTGGTGATGTTATTAATGGAAAAAAGGCCAAGCGTCGATCTTTTTGATTAATCACAAAACGTTTCTCCAGTTGTGCTAACTGTCACTGTGTGGCATCCGTCTCCAACTGCCTGTAAATATTGCCAGTGATATCATGACCATGCTCGAAATTTACTCCGTAATGTTTTGTCAAATTATATAAGAAAGTGTAGATAAATTACATAAAATGATGTACATATCGTCATAATGTATGAAGTAATCGAAAAAAATCTTCTGCAAGTACATTGGGTATGACTTTGTACTTCATACATGTTGTGGATGCTTTTAAGAACCTAATCTCTTTATATTTTATTATCATTTCTATAGCATTTCTATAGACAGATGGATTCATAGCTACCTGTTCTTTTTTTTAATACATGGGTATTGCATCTCACTTCCTTTCATGAGGTACGTTGTCAGTTATCACAAAGAGGAGTATGTAAAGAGTGGCTTAAAGCTTCCATTTTGTCAATTGTTCTCTAAATCTAAGTAAAATTCCCAGAATCAGATACAGACGAAAAAGGAGCTGAATAAGGAGGAGGAGGAGGAGGAGGAGGAGGAGGAGGAGGGGAAGAAGAAGAGCAGGAGGAGGAAGAGAAGGGATTCAGCATGAGAGGAAGTGAGGGGTTGGAGTAGGAGGAAGAAGTGTAGAGGGATAAAAGGGAGAGGAGGACGAGCTTGAGGGATGGATTGGAAGACGATAAAAGGTGAAAGATGAGAAAATGAAGAATAAAGGAATATCCGTGAAGGAAACGGAAAGACGGAGGAGGACGGGAAAGAGATGAAGATAAAAGAGAATGACGAGTAGGGAGAAGAAGAATGCTGATGCGAGCGAATGGAGCTAGATGAAAGATAAAGAATATGGAATTGCAGAAATTTCTGAAGAACGAAAAAAATAAAGAAAATGAGAACAGAAACAAAAGATGGAAGAGAAAGAAGAGAGGGATAAGATATAAGATAACGCATTGGAGGATGACGAGAAAGAGAAGAGACTGGAAAAAGCAAAAGAACAAAAGCAAGATAGTGACAAACAGACAGACTACAAGAAAAAAAAATAATGAAAGGTTAGAGACAAGAGAAAGAAGAGGAGAGAACGAAAGAATAAGCTGAAAACAATAAGGAGACGAATTAGAAGCAAAGAGTGTTAGAATGAGAAGAAAGAGATGTTAAAGAACCAAGACATGAAAATAACATTCCTAGCTCATTTCTTCAACACACACACACACACATGAATTACCTTCCTGATGGCGAAGAACACATACCTAACACACACTTGAGTTTGTACACCTACTGGCTATTTCGTGAAGGAAGGAAATTGTTGCCTGCGTGATATTGTTTCCGTCTGACTAAATAATATTTATTGCAGTAGTAGTAGTAGTAGTAGTAGTAGTAGTAGTAGTAGTAGTAGTAGTAGTAGTAGTAGTAGTAGTAGTAGTAGTAGTAGTAGTAGTAGTAGTAGTAGTAGTAGTAGTAGTAGTAGTAGTAGTAGTAGTAGTAGTAGTAGTAGTAGTAGTAGTAGTAGTAGTAGTTGTAGTAGTATTAATAGTAGTGAGTTTCTGAGGTATATAATTTTTTTTCTCTCTCTTTTCTCTCTCTTTTCTCTCTCTTCTTTTCTCTTTCTATGGTCTGTCTCGTCCCGTCCGCTGAGTGACTGATGGACCATGTGAGAACCCTTCACTCCATTTCTGCATTTACTCTCTCTCTCTCTCTCTCTCTCTCTCTCTCTCTCTCTCTCTCTCTCTCTCTCTCTCTCTCTCTCTCTCTCTCTCTCTCTCTCTCTCTCTCGCCTTTCATTATATCCTTTATTCATATCTCGATCCTTCCATTATCTTTTATACTTACTTTATGACACACACACACACACACACACACACACACACACACACACACACACACACACACACACACACACACACACACACACACACACACACACACACACACACACACACACACACGGCAATTACCCTCCCCAGGCACTCGGGTCTCTGCCAACAAGAAGGTAATGGCTGCAGCTCATAATGGGATAGCCATGGGACTCCTCTCCTTCTTTCTCCTCCCCTTTTCCTCTTTTTCCCATTTCTCGTCTATTGTTTCTCTTGTCCATTACTCTACTTCTTTTTCCCTTTATTTTCCTGTTTTTTTTTTTAATCTGTTTCCTTCATCATGCAGTTCTTTTCAGTTCTCTTCAGGGTTTTCTTGTTTTTTTTTATCTTTCTCTTTTCTCTGTTTTTCCCTTTTCTTTCCTTCCTTTGCTAGTTCTTGCTTTCCTTTTTTCGTTCTTTCCTCTTTTTCTCACTTTTCTCTCTGTTTCATTTATCATATTCTTGTTCTCTTCTTTGTCTTTTCTTTTCTTTTATTCTTTTTTTTCCTTCCTTTGCTTTCCCATGCTTATTTTTTTCTTTTTTTTCCCTCCTCTTCTCACTCCGTTCCTCTTTCCTATATCTTATCATTCCCTTCATCTTTTATTGTTTCCTTATATTTCTTTCTCGTCATGTTCTTTGTCTTCCTCCCATTTTTTTCTTTCCTCTCATTTCTCTTTTCTCTTTGTTGTTTTTCTTCTTGTCTTCCTTCCTCTGTTTTCTGTCTTCATTTCCTTCTTCCTCTCTATCCTCTTACTTTCCTACTATCCTTTCTCCTTTTCTTTTTCCACTCCTCTCCTTCCTTTTGCTTCCCTTTTTCGTTTTTGCTCCTTCTCTCACTTCCTCCTTGTGTCCTCTCATGTTTTCTTTTCTTCATCTTCTTCCCTTTTCCTTTTATCGTTCCTTCTCTTCATCTTCCTCTCTTATTTCCTTTCTTATTTTCCTTCTCTCCTTTTCTTCCACTTGCATTCCTCTCTCTCTCTCTTTTCCTCCTTCTCTCACTTTTCCTCTGTTTCCTCTCACATTTTCCTCCTCGTCGAGCGTCCTCTTCTTGCGCCATCATCTTCCTCCTCCATCCTCCTGCTGTCAGTCGTCTCGATACAAACAATTCCCTCGAAAATTTGCTGTTGTTTGACCACCTGATTCTGAGCCACGCCTCCCCACCCTCTTGCGTCCTGCCAGCCATCAGCCATCAGCCATCAGTCCTCGGATTAAAGCCACTGTTCGGCCTCTTGGCTTGTCTTCATGGCACAAAAGGGCATAGTTGGTGCAGCTTTAAGGCAATTCCCAGCCGTCCGTGTGCGTGCCGCTAGTGGGGAAGCTAAATTAGTGATACTTACGCAGTTGATTATTCATGAGCAGGTGGCAATGATATCTGCTGTGTGTGTCTTTGCTGCGTAAGGAGGAGGAGGAGGAGGAGGAAGAGGAGGAGGAGGAGGAGAAGGAAGATAAGGAAGAGATGGTGGTGGTATGTGTGGAAGGCAGCAGTTTCAGCCGCACCCAGCGAGCTCCGGTGGACTAAACAAGAGTATGTGCTCACGGATCCAGTAACACACACACGTACAGAAAAGGTTGGTTGGTTTTTGCCGTGGCTGTAAGTGGTGCTCATAAACAGTTGCAGTGGCTTTTACCTGTCCGACAAAAGTATGGCTAACTTTTTTTTTATCACCGTGCAAGAAGTGTGTAGAGTGGGGATAGTAGTCAATATCACAGCGTATCCTTCAATTTTAATCCCTTGAATCTTTTTACATTTTTTTGAAGGGTTGGCTTATATTGTATGATTTTACGAAGCCTTTTCTTATCTGCTGTCTTAAAAACAAGTGAGTCATTCATTGTGTCTTGCGAAATTCTGCTTCTGAAATTCTCTAAATTCTTGGGATTCTAAGTTGTTATATAAAATGCTAATGAGATGAAGAACACCACACGGATGCAAAGGATTAAGACCGTATTAACTAGACAGGCTGTGCTGAAAGGAGATCAGCAGGTATTGTTTCAAAGCTCCTGTCTATATTAAGAGGATTATGAAGTTTTAGTGTATACAGTGTCCTTGGCGGTGAAAATAAACGTTACGTGATTTAATTAAGAACATCCTGTGTCTTATTGTGCCTGAATAGCGCGGTTTCATAAGTTTTCCAACGCACCTCAGTCCTGGAAAAGCTGAGAGGGATAGAATACATGCTTATTTGAGAGAGAGAGAGAGAGAGAGAGAGAGAGAGAGAGAGAGAGAGAGAGAGAGAGAGAGAGAGAGAGAGAGAGAGAGAGAGAGAGAGAGAGAGAGAGAGAGAGAGAGAGAGAGAGAGAGAGAGAGAGAGAGAGAGAGAGAGAGAGAGAGAGAGAGAGAGAGAGAGAGAGAGAGAGAGAGAGAGAGAGAGAGACGAACAAGCCACAAAGAGGAGAGGAGGCACAGACGGAGGAGTCTAGTTGGGTGACCTGCAGCCAATATTAGAACAGTTCCCAGCGTGGTAATGGCTCGCCGGGACGTGTTATGGCTGGGAGGGAAGGGCTGGACGTGCCAGGGAACTGCTGGGATGGGCTGCTGTGCGAGGGGAGAAAGTGGAGGGAAAGAGAGAAGAAATGGCGTTACTTATAGAGGGGAACGTGCTTATGGTAGGGGCAGTGAGGGAGTGGTAAGGGTGATGCTAGTAAGGAGCAGCGGGCCAGACCCCTTGCCATTGTCACCATCAATAGGCGTGGCACATTCACCATCGTCCATTGAGCCATCAATGGCCTCAAGCAGCTCAGTTACATCATGGAACAACTCGCAAAATTAATTAAGTTGGTGTTTTCGTGAAATGTTTGATTGAATATGTATTACAAAATTATAGACAAATAACATCACATGAGTATTTTGCTTCTTGGTTCCAGTACAGTTAGATACATATATAAATCAGTACATTCATACATACATTCATACATACATACATACATACATACATACATACATAAGTGCATGACCAATAGTCAATTCCCTCCTTTTATGTTGAGTTTTCTCGGTATCTGAAGTCCTTTAATCTAATGAAAATGTATGAGAGACGTTATAATACATATATACACTATACAAATACATACTTATACGTTGATATACATGTATATAGCCTTTACCAGAAGTCTCCTCCCTCCCCTTGTGTTGTAGAGTTTTTCCAGTATCTCAAATCCCTTAAATCTGCCAAGAATCCATCAATATCAGGTTTTACTCATGTAAGGAGATTAACAGCAGATCAGTCTATTCAAGATCCAGGAAACAGTGAATGTGAGTGCAGAAGATTACTCCATTTTTTACCACACCAATACATATAAACATACATGCATACGTAAACCCAGTGACATGATATCGCTATAAAAGACTGATCAATTCGAGGCTCCCGACTGTCCTCTATCTAGTCAGGAGGCGCATTAGAGGCGTGGTGGTGTGCTGGAGCCCGGGAGATTGATGGTCGTACTGCAGGCCTGGCGTGACGGGAGGAA
>NC_059296.1:16811937-16849437 GCF_017591435.1 Portunus trituberculatus
GCAGTTATAGAAGAAGGAAGGACTGTAGGACAAAGGGAATGATGGAATGAAAGAAGAAGGACACACACACACACACACACACACACACACACACACACACACACAGAGAGAGAGAGAGAGAGAGAGAGAGAGAGAGAGAGAGAGAGAGAGAGAGAGAGAGAGAGAATCAGAGCCAGGGGCGGCAGTGGACCATTCCTCTTCACCAGTACCAGCAGTCGGCCGCGGACCCTAACCACCACCTCGGACTAGCAGGCCTCGCTCACTACCATCCCTCACCATGGTACAGCCAGCTTGCCCCCGCCGCCAACTAAAGGTCGTCTCTAGCAACGTCCGTGGTCTCCGGACTAACCTTGCAGACTTATACCACAACTGTGTGCAACGACACAATGCAGACGTTGTTGTGGTGACCGAGACATGGCTGAACAGTGAGGTGGAGCCCACGTATGGCAGGATGCAGGGCTTCACCCACTGGGTGAGGAGGGACCGACAGGAGCGAACAGGAGGTGGAGTGGCTGTCTGCTTCAAGGAAGGAATGCAGGCCCAGCTACTCGACATAGACACGCCTCCAATGATGGAGATGATGTACTTCCGAGTAATGCTGGCAGACCGCTCAGCCCTCCTGCTGTGTGCCCTGTATCGCCCCCCGCGACAAGGGCCTGACTCACTCTGTACCTGACTGAGACCTTAGACAACCTGATGATGGCACACAGCTGCAGCCACGTGCTGATTGTGGGGGATCTCAATCACCACCTGGAAAGAGACGCCTACGAGAATCTCCTGGAGGTGCAGGGTCTGACAGATCATGTCACCTTCCCCACACATGAACGAGGAGGGACATTAGACCCTGTCATCTCAGACTACCAGGAAGACAAGCTTCAGTGTCATCAGCTGGGGCTCGTGGGCAGCTCTGACCATCACGCTGTACTGACACAGCTGGAAGTGGGCGTGGCTCAGGACGAGGCCACCACCCGCACCATCTGGCTGTGGAACAAAGCAGACTGGGCTTCCCTGCGCCGCGACCTGACCCACACCCCATGGGCCACTCTGCTACAGGGAGGAGCAGAGAGTGAAGCACTTGCACTCACCTCTCACCTTCTCGCCCTCCAGAGACGCCACGTCCCACACAGGGAATACACCACCAGATCGACGGATCAGCCATGGTTTGGCTACCGTTGCCGTGTTGCTGCCGAGGCAAAGTATGCTGCCTGGCTCCGCTACAAGAGGAACCCGACTCGGCGCAACAAGGACCTGCACAGGGCTGCATGCAGGAGGATGGTGGTAACCAGCAAGTGGGCCTTAAAAAAGTGGGAGGAAAGCCTGCGCCGGAAACTGTGTGGCACTGGCGTAGGAAACAAAACTTGGTGGTCTCTTGTTAAGGACAAACAAGGAACTGGCCACCAAGAATCCATCCCTCCCCTCAGCAAGCAGGACGGTACTGTCGCCACCAGCAGTAAGGAGAGGGCACAGTTGCTGGCTTCCTTGTTTGCTGGAAAAATGAAGGTCGGGAATCCACAGCAGCCACCGCCTCAGCTGGTCCAGCAATGTGAGAAGACTGTCACCATGGTGGAGGTGACGCATCAGCAGGTGAAGCGATTATTGCGGGGCTGGACACACAGAAAGCCACCGGCCCTGATGACATCAGCCCGCACCTGCTGAAGCGATGCTCCCAGGAACTGGCTGCCCCTCTCACCCAAGTCTTCACAACTTGTGTACGGGAAAACGTCTGGCCTTCAGTGTGGAAGGAGGCTCGAGTAGTTCCGTACACAAAAAGCTCCAGGACGGACCCAAAAAACTACAGACCCATATCCCTGTTGTCAGTGGTGGGTAAAGTGTTTGAGAGGGTCGTGGCAGAGGTGGTGTGTAGCCATCTCAAGGACAATGCCCTCCTCTCAGACCAACAGTTTGGGTTCAGACCTGGAAGGTCAACCTCCGACCTAATGATGCTTCTCACCAGGCATTGGCAGGACGCCCTCGACGACGGCAAGGACACTATAGTGGTTGCTTTGGACATAGCAGGAGCTTTTGATAAAGTATGGCACAACGGATTACTAGAAAAGCTTCGTGCTAAAGGCATCCAGGGTGGCTTGCTACGACTCTTGGGAAATTACCTGCAGGACAGAAGCCTCAAGGTGGTTGTCAACGGGCAAACATCTGAGTCCCTGCCTGTGGAGGCATCAGTGCCACAGGGTTCAATTCTTGGCCCACTCCTGTGGAATATCTACGTGGATGATCTTCTCCAGCTACTGCCAGGAGTCATGGCCTATGCTGATGACTGCACCCTCTCCTATACCTATCCACGCCAGGACAGTGGGCGGGCTGCTGAGGCCATCAATCAGCAGCTACGAGTGATAAAGGAGTGGGGTGCTCGCTGGCAAGTGACATTCGCGCCGGAGAAGACACAAGCAATGGTTGTCTCTCGGTCCCCAGCCGCCATGGCAGCAATGGCAGGAAAGTTGTCTTTTGGCGCTGCTGCTCTCCCACTCCAAGATGACGTCAAGATACTTGGAGTGGAGGTGGATCGAGGGCTGAGGTTTGACAGGCATGTCAAAACCATTGCCAAGAAAGCCTCTCACAGGATCTCCGCTCTCAGAAGGATCGCCAGTTTCCTCGACAGGAAGGGAGACTGCTGCTGTACAAGGCACAGGTGCGGCCCCACCTTGAATACGCAGCTCTCTCCTGGATGTCCTGTGCCGCCACACACAGAAGGAGACTGGACAGCATCCAACGCCGCGCCATACGGCTAGTAGATGCTGCACTACCACCTCACCCAGAGCCTGAGCGTCCCCTTGATTCACTGGAACACCGCAGAGACGTGGCGGCGATCGTAGTGTTCCATAAGGCACAGGTGCAAAGAGTGCCACATCTGGCAGGGCTGCGTCATCCTCTAAGAGTCACCGCACGGAGCACGAGAACGGTGCTCAATGGTGGTGACGCCGTAGAGGTGCCGCGATCCCACGGGTGTCAGCATCAACGCACCTTCGCAGGACGCGTCTCCAGGATGTGGAACTTGTTCACGGCCGCGGTGCCTCACGTCCAGGAGATGAACACTCACAGTGTCAAACTGATGGCACATAAGTGGAGACAGACACTGCCAACTCCTCTGACACTCTTTGTGACGTGACACTCAGTGTAGTGCAGTGCGTGAATAGTGCTAGTGAAGTGAAACGAATAGTGCTCCATTTACATGCTGACCATCTTGTATATTATCTATTTTTAAGTCTTGTAAATATTGTAGAGAAATAGATTGTAGTACCCTTAGAATAGGTAGCACACGACAGTGCGCCTTTGGGTACATGTTCCTTTGTATTAAGTTTTGTTTAAATAAAAAAAAAAAAAAAAAGAGAGAGAGAGAGAGAGAGAGAGAGAGAGAGAGAGAGAGAGAGAGAGAGAGAGAGAGGGGCTGGAGGTTGATTGGCGTGGTGATGAGGAGAATAAGGGAGTAGGTAAAAGGAGAGGAAAGGCAGGAGTATAGAGTCGTGGTGGTGGTGGTGGTAGTGGTAGTGGTGGTGGTGGTGGTGGTGGTGGTGGTGGTGGTGGTGGTGGTGATGGTGGTAGTAGGATCTCCAAACTATTGTCGTGTCTTCACCTTCGCACTTTTTATTTTATTTTCAATTTTCGTTTTTCTTTCTAAACTTTCCGTCAGTCACGAACTTAGTAATGGCGATGGCTGACATTTTCTCCTTCTGTGTGTGTGTGTGTGTGTGTGTGTGTGTGTGTGTGTGTGTGTGTTTCACTGTTTTACTGTTTCACTGTATGATCTGCTGCAGTCTCTGACGAGACAGCCAGACGTTACCCTACGGAACGAGCTCAGAGCTCATTGTTTCCGATCTTCGGATAGGCCTGAGACCAGGCACACACCACACACCGGGACAACAAGGTCACAACTCCTCGATTTACATCCCGTACCTACTCACTGCTAGGTGAACAGGGGCTACACGTGAGAGGAGACACACCCAAATATCTCCACCCGGCCGGAGAATCGAACCCCGGTCCTCTGGCTTGTGAAGCCAACGCTCTAACCACTGAGCTACCGGGCTGTGTAATTCACTGTTTGATCTGCTGCAGTCTCTGACGTGTGTGTGTGTGTGTGTGTGTGTGTGTGTGTGTGTGTGTGTGTGTGTGTGTGTGTGTGTGTGTGTGTGTGTGTGTGTGTGTGTGTGCGCGTGCTTTCAGGCAGGTTTGTGTTTGCTATTTGAATTTTCCTTTGATCTTTATGGAAAAATAAAAAAAAAATAATGAAAAGGAGTGAAACAGATGAAAAGAGCTCAAAAGAGGGTGTGCTGTATTTTTTATTCGTTAATGAGCTTACCATTCTCTCTCTCTCTCTCTCTCTCTCTCTCTCTCTCTCTCTCTCTCTCTCTCTCTCTCGCCCAGTAACACCGGTAAGGAAGTCTAAGGCGCTCATGTCGGCGCCTCATTTCCTTCCTCATGCTCTTCTTATTCCATCTCGTCCATCTTTTAAAAGCTTTTCCCTGTCCGCGTCTCCTGAGCTTTCCGAGGTGAAGAAGAGCTTATTCCTCCTCCTCCTCCTCCTCCTCCTCCTCCTCCTTTTTCTTCCTCTTTTTTTCTCCTCCATCTACTTCTTCTTTTTCCTTTTCCTTTTTTTTTACTTTTGCTTCTCCTCTTTCTTCTTTTCTTTTTCCATTTGCTTTTCCTTTTCTTTTCGGTTCACCTCCTCTTCTTACTTCTCTTCCTCTTCCTCCTCCTCCTCCTCCTCCTCCTCCTCCTTCCACCTTCTTCTTCTTCTCCTCTCTCTCCTCCTCCTCCTCCTCCTCCTCAAACGCGAATTTGCTGGAATTCTCTGCATGAGGAATGTGTTTTCAATGTTTTCAAGGTCGTGTGGATGCATAAATTTAGCATTATATAAATTCACATGTTCAAAAATTTGCTGGTGGAGTGAAGAAAATGTGAGGTGTGTGTGTGTGTGTGTGTGTGTGTGTGTGTGTGTGTGTGTGTGTGTGTGAGAAGAAACTCATATCTCACGAGAACTATAGATCACGTCCCTATTTCCATATCTCTCTCTCCAACAGTGATTTTTCCGCTACCTGCTCCCACATCTCTCCCTCTCCTCTTTCTTCCTCCTTCCCCCTCCCTACTGACGGACATGTGACCGATATCTCTCTGAGGCCCTGTGGAGGCGGCTCTGAGGGAAATAACTAGGGCGGGAAGCTCGTGTGTATCCCTAAGATCACTCCTGACTCTCTCCTCTGGCCGTTACGCATCTCCCGGGATCAAGGGTTGACGCCTCCTCATGTTCTGTGGCGGGATGGTTTGTTCATTTAAGGAATTCCGTGTTGACTTTGTGGCTTCTCTTGGTGCAGCTTGTCTTGCTTGAGTGGCGATTGCAAAAGTGATACTCGTATGCGTAAAGTCTCCTTAGTGCTGGATATAAACACACACACACACACACACACACACACACACACACACACACACACACACACACACACACACACACACACACACACACACACACACACACACACACACACCATAATACCACTTTTCTAATCATATTGTATCACTATTTAGCAGAAACCATTCATTACCACCAAGTTCGGAGAGAGAGAGAGAGAGAGAGAGAGAGAGAGAGAGAGAGAGAGAGAGAGAGAGAGAGAGAGAGAGAGAGAGAGAGAGAGAGAGAGAGAGAGAGAGAGAGAGAGAGAGAGAGAGAGAGAGAGAGAGAGAGAGAGAGAGAGGAGGCATTGAAGACATGAATATGCAGGAGATGGATGATTCAGTCTTAGTGATTTACAAATTGGATGTTTATGTTTGCTGACCTCATTTGTTAACTCTCGGCGCCGGAGAAACTTTGTCTTGAAGTGCGGTAGTAGACTATGAATACTCCGCCACGCAAAACAAGAGCATTGAATGAATATTGACCTGATGAACATGGATGAAAGAAAAAAACAGTGATCATCGCTCCCATACCATCTCGGAGTAGGGTCTGTGCTGAAACACGAAGAAGTTATCCGAAGAATGGTTCCTTTTGTCTTCCTCCGTTGCATTGTTTGCCGCTGAACCTTTCATATGGCTGGCAGAAGCGAAAAGACACACGTCCTTCTGATCTTCAACCTCCGGCTATTCGGCACAAAGACCTGGTGAGGAGAGCTCTTAGGAGACGGCAAGACAATGGCAACTCGCTGCTTGTGTCCTCCTCACCAGGATTCAATAGTGGGCGTAACAGCAGAGGATGGCGCAACATATTACGTAACTCACACAAGGACTGTTAAGAATCGGCAACATCAAGGCTATTGATACTACTATTACTACTACTACTATTACTACTACTACTGCTACTGCTGCTGCTGCTGCTGCTGCTGCTGCTGCTGCTACTACTACTACTACTACTACTACTACTACTACTACTACTACTACTACTACTACTACTACTACTACTACTACTACTACTACTACTACTGCTGCTACACTGCTACTACTGCTACTGCTACTGCTACTACTACTACTGCTACTGCTACCACTACTGCTGCTGCACTGCTGCTGCTGCTGCTGCTGCTGCTGCTGCTACTGCTACTACTACTACTACTGCTACTACTACTACTACTGCTGCTACTACTACTACTACTACTACTACTACTACTACAACTACTACTACTACTACTACTTCTTCCACCACCGCTATACTTTTACTGATGATGATGATGATGATGATGCAAGTGAAGGTGGTGGTGATGCTAAAGATGGGAATGGCGGCGGCGGTGGTGGTGATTGTGGTTCTACTGCTATTACTATTGCAACCACTACTACTTACTACATGTGTCACCACGAATATACATTTTCTATACGTGAGTGCTAGAGGTAACCGAGCAATTAGTCTTTTCTCCCGAGATTCTTATAACTCAGGAGCTGTCAATCTCTTTTCTCGGAATTATCACGCAGTGCCTCCTGGAGATATAAAACCATAAACATCTGCCACCCAGATCCTCTTTCCTTTAAGCATTACCTTTGTTGTTTAGTCTATTCCTTCCGCCCTTGTACACAAGTCCTTTTCGTCTTCCTCTTGAAGCTATTGTACATCCTTCTCTCGGTCCTGGTCTTGGTCTAAGACCTCATATTTCTTCGTTTGAGTCACCCGGGGCTACTCTCGCTGTCTCTTTGTTGGTCTGTGTTATTGTTCACATGTTTCAGTGGCTCTTGTGTTGCTCCTTTCTGACCGTGTGTGTGTGTGTGTGTGTGTGTGTGTGTGTGTGTGTGTGTGTGTGTGTGTGTGTGTGTGTGTGTGTGTGCGCGCGCGCGCCTGCACTTTCAATAGAGTCCTCAGGGTATTGAATCACGCTTTTTCATTCAACACCTCGCTGGTTAATTAATTGCCTGACTCACGGTGAAACTTTTATACTTTTACCTAGAGAGGCCAGAGCGATAAGGCAAGTAAAATGTATACAGATAATATACTGGGAGCAGAAACAGTATTTGCAGAGATAATAATGGGAATGATGCTGGTGGTTGTGGTTGTAGTAGTAGTTCTAATAGTAGTGGTAGTAGCAGCAGTGGTAATAATAGTAGTAGTAGTAGTAGTAGTAGTAGTAGTAGTAGTGGTGGTAGTGGCAGTGGTAGTAGTAGTAGTAGTAGTAGTAGTAGTAGCAGTAGTAGTAGTAGTAGTAGTAGTAGTAGTAGTAGTAGTAGTAGTAGTAGTAGTAGTAGTAGTAGTAGTAGCAGTGCAGTAGTAGTAATAGCAGTAGCAGTAGTAGTAGTAGTAGTAGTAGTAGTAGTAACAGTAGTAGTAGTAGTAGTAGTAGTAGTAGTAGTAGTAGTAGTAGTAGTAGTAGTTAAAAGAAATATTAGCAGCTTTTATACGTGTTAGGGAAACCGGCCAAAGAAAAAAAAAATCTCATTCGTAAGAAAAAAAGATGGAAAACTTGGTAGTCTCTATTGTACTCTTGCATGTCACTCATTTCATTTCATTATTACGGTGATGGCGGATCTTAACATTGTGTAATAAATACGTAATTGTCAACCCATGGAAGTCCCAAAGAGTGAGAAGCAGGGGTCCAGGGGCGCAGCCCTTGGTTAGCTCCATGGCGACGCCTTGGTGGGAGATGTATAGTGAGGGCGAAACCTCCAAACCCCCTTCAACAACAACAACAAAGCACGAGATAGATATATAGCGATTGCTGTGTTGACTGTAATCGACCAATCAGCTGAAGGCTTAGAAACTGAAGGAAAATTTGTTTTTAGAATTTCTCTCGGAAAATATCATGTTAAGAAAAATATTTGGAAAATGTTTGCAAAAATGGGTGCGTGAGTTTTTAGAAGCGATGCGTGTGAGATTGAAATGGAGGTAAAATGCGTGAGTCTCAAGCTTGATGCGTGAGAGTTGACAATTATGTAAATAGAGTGGATTTTACTTTAGGCTGCTTCATGTAAAGGAATGAGAAACAAGTCCTTGGTGCCGTTTGAGCTGATCCACTATGATAACTGACAACTCGTCCAGATAAGAGAGCACTCACCTGGTAATGAGACTGTGATGAAGGCCTCCCGCAGGTTAATGACAAGTGTTGAAAGCATGCTAATACTTCCCTTAATGTTCCTTTGAAGCTCTCGTGCATGGAAATAAATGGGTGCTGGCAATATTACTGACCTTCGTTATATAGGGAAGGAAAAAAGATTAAGGCAAATGTCACACGATTACCTCAGTTCGTCCCACAAAGCCTCAGGTCAACTCACAAGTAAAGTCAGTGATGGATGCAACTCATGAATAGAGATCTGTTTAGTTTTTGTTCATTTATTTTCTGGTTTGACATATCCTAGTCGTATTGTGACTGGAACGAAATGTTTCTGAATTTTTACCATTTTCCTAACCAGATATTTCTCTTTTTCAATCTTTCTCATTATCCTTTTCTTTTTTCTCTCTCTTTCCGTCTTTTTCCTAGGAGTGTCTCTCGCCCTTGTCATCTTCCTCCTACTGGTCGTCCTCGCCCTCGCCCTCCTCTTCCTTCTCCTCCTCCTCTTCCTTCTCTCCGTCCGTCCGTTATTGTAAGAGTATTAGCAGTAGTGTAGGAATAGCGCTGCATCCACTTGAAATCTACGTTTTAATGTTCATTGTTGCGCTCTCTCTCTCTCTCTCTCTCTCTCTCTCTCTCTCTCTCTCTCTCTCTCTCTCTCTCTCTCTCTCTCTCTCTCTCTCTCTCTCTCTCTCTCTCTCTCTCTCTCTCTCTCTCTCTCTCTCTCTCTCTCTCTCTCTCTCTCTCTCTCTCTCTCTCTCTCTCTCTCTCTCCTAACTCCACTCAACTCTCTTTTCATTTTTCTTCTCACTTATCAGCCTCTAATCTCTTCACACACTCCCTTTATTTCATCGCATTTCCTCTTGTTCTTTCCCTTTTCTTACTTTTTTCTGGTTCATCTCTCTTCTCGCCCTCTTTCTCATTTTTGTTTTGTTCTTCTCTTCGTTTTCATGTTCGTCGTCCTTCGTGCTTGTCCTCTTCCTCTTCTTCTTCCTCCTCCTTTTCTTTTTCTTCGTCCTCGTCTTCTTCTTCCACCTGGTGATTTTTCCTTATGAGAGAGAGAGAGAGAGAGAGAGAGAGAGAGAGAGAGAGAGAGAGAGAGAGAGAGAGAGAGAGAGAGAGAGAGAGAGAGAGAGAGAGAGAGAGAGAGAGAGAGAGAGAGAGAGAGAGAGAGAGAGAGAGAGAGAGAGAGAGAGAGAGAGAGAGAGAGAGAGAGAGAGAGAGAGAGAGAGAGAGAGAGAGTATACCTTTCTCTCTTTCGAACTAAGCTTTCAGACTTTCCGAATCTATTAAGAGTTTTAATGTGATGTCGTAAATATGTATCTTGTGATGGTGGTGGTGGTGGTGGTGGTGGTGGTGGTGGTGGTTGAGGTGGTGGTGGTGGTGGTGGATGTATTTTCCTTTGGTTACTCGTGGAGATAATCTGGATATTACCTTAGTGGCGACCAAGCTTTCTCACAACCACACAAGACTACCATCCCAATTTCAGAGGGTGACACATTGACGTAGGCCTTAGCGAACACCGGGCTCTCATTCGTTGGTGAGTGGCCAGGGAAGTGGGTCCATCCTTCTTCCCTCAGTGGTGGTGGTGGTGGTGGTAGTGGAGTGTGGTTCAGAAGAAATAGTTGTACTCATTAATCATGTGTCGGTTTGCCAGATTTTTTTTCTTCATGTTTTTATTCTTAGTTTTATTTGGTTTAAGTGGTCGGTATATCTAGATTTGTCCCCTCATCTCTGACTGTGTGTGTGTGTGTGTGTGTGTGTGTGTGTGTGTGTGTGTGTGTGTGTGTGTGTGTGTGTGTGTGTGTGTGTGTGTGTGTCTGTCTGTCTGTCTGTCTGTCTGTGTGTCTGTCTGTGTGTTTGACTGTTTGTCTATCTGTCTGTCTATGTATTTGTCTGTCTGTCTGTCTGTCTACCTGTCTATTTATCTGTCTGTCTGTCTGTTTGTAGTCTCTCTCTCTCTCTCTCTCTCTCTCTCTCTCTCTCTCTCTGTCTCTCTCTCCACTCATTTCAGCAGCTCCTTCGTTCTTAACACCTACATGTACACGTGTCAGTATTTAGGAAAACTAAGCTAAGTCAAAAAATATGTTCGGAAGCCCTGATTAACCTGCATCCATCTCCCTCCTAGCCGTTGTGATCAAGTAGAGGAGTTCATCAGTATTCTAATTCTTGTTTTGTCAATCCATGGTGTGTACAGAAGGGTGATTAATACCAGCGGAGCACAAAGGCTGGGCTGGGTTGGGCTGTTTCTGGGTCAAGTGTATGCATCGTTGTAGTGGAAGGTGGTAAGTGGAGCAGGAGCAGGCGAGGTCGAGTGGAGCGAGGCTGTATAATGAAGTCTTGTCCCGACCACTTTGCATACTTATCTTACGTGTTTTTTTAATATTTTATGATGTATTTTGTCTTCCACCTCATTCATGACTTAACTTAAATTTTAAACTTGTAACATATCAAAGAAATGTCTGAAATACCTACGGAATATAAAATTTGTTGTTTCTTATCATGTTGGCAGCGAAGACCACCATTTATAGAGTTCCTGTAATAAATTTTAAGCCACCTAAAGTTTTAAGTGCTTATGACCTGCTCTATGTTGGTTAAATGGCCCATTCCAGTTTTCTTTTTCTTCTTATGCTCTTGTTTTATGTTTTTATCGGAGTTTGTGGCTTTGCAGTAAATTTTTATACCGTGTAACTTCAAAAATATGTTGTAGAAATTATCAGACGTTTTGAGTTTGTGTTGGTATTTATCAGTCTGCAATAATGCGCATATTACAGGCAACATATGCAAGAGTTATATCATTCCCTTGTATGATTCCCTTCTTTTCAGTCTTGTACGGTATGGCTTGGGTCCCAATTTGTGGTCCATATCTGTGTTTGAATTATTATACCATGAGATTCAAGGCTTGTTGGTTTCAATAGAAGATATCAAGTAAACGTAAGATATAATTGTAAGTTTCGTAAGGTTGATAAATATTTCTTTTTATTCAACTCTGTGTGTGTGTGTGTGTGTGTGTGTGTGTGTGTGTGTGTGTATTTGCTTGACTTGTTATGTTGTCTGGCTGTTTGTCTGGTTAGCTGTCTGATTGTCTGTCTGGTTGTCTGGTTAGCTGTCTGACTGTTTTGCTGTCTCTCTGGCTGTCTGGCTGTCTTGCTTCCTGTCTGACTATCTGAATGGCCGTCTGGTTGTCTGGTACACACACTTCTAGACACCAACGAGAGTACGCGGAAGAGAAACAATGAGTGTTCCCTTAGCAACTCTCTCTCTCTCTCTCTCTCTCTCTCTCTCTCTCTCTCTCTCTCTCTCTCTCTCTCTGCAGATTCGTTGAGCTTTAACGATGAGGTTAACTTTTCTCTTTTCTCTTTGGGTTTCCTGGCTCTTCTCTAACAAAAGAGAATTCTCGCCGTCTTTGTGGCACTAAGTTTACGCAACAAATTAAGTTACTGTTATTCTATTTCATTATCCGTCAGTGTTTCAGAAAGAGAGAGAGAGAGAGAGAGAGAGAGAGAGGGGGAGTCTTACCCGGTTACAGCGATGGTCAGTGTAAATGAGGAAGTTAAAGTTGGTGAAAGTAAACTCAATTATCTGGCTCTCTTAGGTTGTTAGGTGCGTGGCTCCTGGGATGATGTACGTGGAAGTGTTTCTCTCTCTCTCTCTCTCTCTCTCTCTTGAAAATGAGTAAGAAAACGTGGTTCTATTAGGGCACATTTAAAAACCGAAATTTTCATACGTTCTTCCGCCCAAAGGAAGTGAAATGTATAAATCGAGCGAATATGTTACAGATTTTTCATTTTCCCTCAAGCGACTCACGTGTCACATTTAAAACACGGAGATGGAATGAGGAATGAATAGTTTAATTGGAATGGGTTTATTGGTGAGAGGAACTCAGTAGTGCAAATGGGAAGGGGTGAGACGTGGCACCTAAGTCTGAGGCGCTGTGGGAAGGAGGAAAAGAGAATCAAAATAGGAAGCAAATGTGAGATTCAATGGTATATTTAGTGACGTGTCTGGAGCTGAAAGTGGGGGCGTGGCGTGGAGCAGGTCCGCAGGGAACACGACTGGCTGAGATAGAAAGGAAGGCAGAAGTTAGGGTATTATATGTTAATTGACTGAGAGTTATGGTTCGGACGTGGCCAGGGAGTTGAATTAGGAAAAGAATGAGTTTTAGGTCTTTGTTACCTAAGGCACGAAGTGGAGTACATGGAGGAGAAAAAAAAAAGTCTTGTGGTTTCTTTAGTAGTTGATTCCTTCCTTCATGCTTTTATATCATAAAGTTTTTTTTCATCTAGTTTTTGAAAGTTAACATTATCTTTTTTTATGCAGGAGAGAAACCAGCCAAGGGCAACAAAATATTCAAAGAAAAAAACCCACTTGAGCGTTGGTTCCGTAAAAGAAAAGAAAAGAGTTAGCCAAAATTAAGGAACAAATGTCCTGAAACCTCCCTCTTAAAAAAAAGTCAAGTTATATGAAGACGGAAATACAGAAGTAGGTAGGGAGTTCCATAGTTTACCACTGAAAGGTATGAATGATTGAGAGTACAGGTTAACTCTTGCGTTAGAGTTGGACAGAATAGGGATGAGGCTACAGGAGGACTGGAGGATGGGGAGGGAGGTATACAGTCAGCAAGATCAGTAGAACAGTTAACATGAAAACAGCTATAAAAGATAGAAAGAGATGCATTATTTCGGAGGTGAGAAAGAGGCTAAAGACAGTCAGTCAGAGAAGGGGAGTTGATGAGGGAAAAACTTTTGATTCCACCCTATCTAAGAAAATTGTGTGAGTGGAATCCTCCCCCCTCCAAACATGCGAAGGTACTCCATAAAGAGGCGGATAAGGCCCTTGTACAGTGTTAGTTGTTGAAGAGGCGAGAAAAACTGGCGGAGACGCTGCAGAACGCTTAACTTCATAGAAGCTAACACTACCTATCGTCATGGCCTCGAATGGGAGTCTGTTCTTCGATTTTTTTTTCTTGCAACTGAGAAAAATAAATAGATATATTTTTCACATCTTGAGCGAAATACTCAAGTTTATGTGCATGTCGGACTAGAGTTGATTTACGTTTCATATATACGAGGTTTTGCTAAAGCTATATGTGACAAGATAACACTCACTCAAAACCAATTCTTTCTCTCTCTTAGAAAAAAAAAAAAAAGGAATGGACTTGCACCAAAACTTTTCCAGTTTCTTCTAGGTGTTTTACGGAGCACCACAACTTTATCTCGGAACTTGTGCAGTGTTTGGGGCGATGGTTTGTAAACTCCATACATCAACCATTTTAGTTTTCTCCTGTTCTAACTCCTCTTTCGTTACTGAGCCTCCTTCTTCCTGTTTCTCCTTCTTTTCCCTTTCTTACGACCTTTAACTTTTCTACCGACAGCTTCCTTTCCCGTTTGTAATGTCTCGATATATCCTACTTTCCTACATACCTATTTACTTTTTTTCATGCTTTTTTTTATCATCCTGACTTCCTCTTCCATACGATTATATTGATCCCTATCTCCCCGCCATCTTTCCCTTACCCACACTATTACTCATTCTCTCTCTCTCTCTCTCTCTCTCTCTCTCTCTCTCTCTCTCTCTCTCTCTCTCTCTATTTCTCTCTCTCTCTCTCCGCCGCTTTTCCTTTACATAAACAGCTCCTGGTAGTCCTATATGGGCTTCTATCAAAATTGCTCTTCCGGTTCCTGGTCGCCGCCTCCCCGTGGAAGAAGCCTACAATTTCTTAGCCTTCCGCTGGTGATGATTTTTTTTTTCTTTTTAAGATTTTTTTCCCTATGTGACAGATGGGCGACGAGGTAGTTTTCTTATTTTCTCCGGGTCAGCCTTGCCTCGAGACTGTCTTATTTTTTCCAAAGATAAGATGGAAAGGAATGGAGAAAATATGTTTATTCAATTTTTTGTTGTTCTTTCCTCTATTTCTGCTCTTATTTTTTTCTTTCTTCATTATCTATTTTCTGTCTTCTCTCATTATGGAATACTAAAGTAATTAGTTATGGGAGATTTCAATAATCATGATATAACTGTTTTTGTGTTAAGCATTCCATCTTGTATAACTAATATCCCATGTGTTCCCTCCCACATTATACTGTGTGTGTGTAATTCACCTCGGTCGTCTGCTGGTCACCCAGCCAGTCTTTCCCATTATGGAGCGAGCTCAAAGCTCATAGACCGATCTTCGTGTAGGACTGAGACCACATCACACACAACACACACCGGGAAAGCGAGGCCACAACCCCTCGAGTTACATCCCGTACCTATTTACTGCTAGGTGAACAGGGGCTACACATTAAGAGGCTTGCCCATTTGCCTTGCCGCTTACCGGGACTCGAACTCGGCCCTCTCGATTGTGAGTCGAGCGTGCTAACCACTACACTACACGGTGTGTGTGTGTGTGTGTGTGTGTGTGTGTGTGTGTGTGTGTGTGTGTGTGTGTGTGTGTGTGTGTGTGTGTGTGTGTGTGTGTGTGTGTGTGTGTGTGTGTGTGATTCACCTCGGTCGTCTGCTGGTCACCCAGCCAGTCTTCCCCATTACGGAGCGAGCTCAGAGCTCATAGACCGATCTTCGGGTAGGACTGAGACCACATAACACACTCCACACACCGGGAAAGGGAGGCCACAACCCCTCGAGTTACATCCCGTACCTATTTACTGCTAGGTGAACAGGGGCCACACATTAAGAGACTTCCCATCTGCCTCGCCGCTTACCGGGATTCAAACCTGGCCCTCTCGATTGTGAGTCGAGCATGCTAACCACTACACTACGCGTGTGTGTGTGTGTGTGTGTGTGTGTGTGTGTGTGTGTGTGTGTGTGTGTGTGTGTGTGTGTGTGTGTGTGTGTGTGTGTGTGTGTGTGTGTGCACGGTCGAGCATATAGGCGTTTTAGTTAGTGTGCCCTGGAGGCTGCAAGATCACGCCCATTTTCTGTGGTCCACGGATACGTTGTGGTTTTCTGTGCCAGTCACTTTGTTAGGTTTAGGACACACTGATCTAGATGGTCGCCAAGGCTGTGTAGTGTCTGCTTCTCTTCCTTTACCAACATATGTTTACTGGCACAAACATTCGTACTCTTTCCCAATACAATCTTAATTATATACCTTTGAATCTAGTAACGAAGTATTGTGCATTACACATTAAATTTATAGACCGATATATATATTAATCAATACGTTTATACATTCAATTCTAAACTTCATAAAATAATATCGAGGTGATGGAGAGATGTTAAGGAAATCAGCTGATGAACGTGCGCTGAAAGGATGGTCGTGATGGAAACGTAGCTACAGTGTTATTACAAAAAATATATTGCATGCATCTATCCTGTAGCCTCTGGGCCGCTCACCTCCCTGCAGCCCGCGGCCTTCACTTGTGTAACGCTACGGCATCACCACTCACCATTTCACTTCCTCTTCCTAGTCTTTGCAATTTTTCTTTCTTTTAACAAAGCTCTAACAGGAAATAGTGTTGATATTTGTGCTCTGGGGAGAGGAATTGTAATGGTGAAAGGTTATTGTTGTTGTTGTTGTTGTTGTTGTTGTTGTTTTTCTTCCTCTTCTTCTTCTTATTATTATTATTCTTATTATTCTTATTGTTCTTATTCTTATTCTTATTCTTATTCTTATTCTTATTCTTATTATTATTATCATTATTATCATTGTTATTATTATTATTATTATTATTATTATTATTATTATTATTATTATTATTATTATTATTATTATTATTATTGTTGTTGTTGTTGTTGTTGTCATTAATATTATTTTATTATCATTATTATTATTATTATTATTATTATTATTATTATTATTATTATTATTATTATTATTATTATTATCATAATTATCATTATTATTATTATTATTATTATTATTATTATTATTATTATTATTATTATTATTATTATTATTATTATTATTATTATTATTATTATTATTATTATTATTATTATTATTATTATTATTATTATTATTATTATTATTATTATTATTATTATTATTATCATTATTATTATTATTGTTATTTTTATTATTATTATTATTATTATTATTACTATCATCATTATTATCATTAGTTATTACATCTATTATTGATTGTGTTGCTGCTGATGACAGTAATGATATGTGACAACAGCAACGCTTCATGGGCTGTGACATGCGTACATAAGATGTTATATAATAACGGACAACTTTCTTTTCATTGTGTTTCTGGTTTGAACATGCTGGTGCCGACCTGCTGGACGCATAACATTACCTTCCATGAATAGCTAATCAAAGTATCCCTAACATACTGTTTTTTGGTGTAGGTCGGGAAAGAAACGTCTTAGTGTTAGTTCCAACTCTGACATATTTCAAGCAGGGACACTTTCTTATAAGAATCCGAGGCACGAACTCTCTGGTTATGTCCTCGTGGAAAGCTTAATCAGTTTCTCCTCACTGCTTCCTGCCCTATTTACGCTGCGTCTTCTCCTAGAGCTTTACCGCTGGTGGCATTACTTGGTTCTTATCATAGTGTCATGAGTACCATATACCTGTCTGCCAAACTCTGTCCATTTGTGTGTCTGTATGTCTGTCCATCTGCGTGCCTATGACCAACTACATGTATATCTTATAGTAAAGCAGAAACTCGATGCGTGTATCAGCCTACAGGTCCCTTTTCCCCCACCCCTTTGTATATTTAGTACCAATTATATCGACGTGAGCTCTGTAATGGGAAACAAGCACAGGAAGGGAGGGGAGTTAAGCAGCAAAATCTTAAAACTGGTCCTAGAATTCCTCCCCATGGTCAATTACTATAGATCACCGTAATCGCAAGGAAGAGGAAGGAGAAAACAAGAAAAGTAGAAGTAGTAGTAGTAGTAGTAGTAGTAGTAGTAGTAGTAGTAGTAGTAGTATAGTAGTAGTAGTAGTTATTATCTTCAGGGGAATTCCCTTGAAGATGATAATAATGTCGGAAATAAACTCACCTCTCTACACCTGTGTTTCTTCATTTCCTCCTCCAGTTTATCTGAATGTCTGAACATTGTTATTATTATTATTATTATTATTATTATTATTATTATTATTATTATTATTATTATTATTATTATTATTATTATTATTATTATTATCATTATTATTATCATTATTATTATCATCTTCATCATTGTTATTATCATTATTATTATTATCATCATTAGTAGTAGTAGTAGTAGCAGTAGTTGTAGTAATAGTAAAAGTAGTAGTAGTAGTAGTAATAGTAGTAGTAGAAGAAGATGAAGAAGAAAAAAGAAAAAGAAGAAGAAAAAAAGAAGAAAAGTAGTAATTGTAGTAGAAGAAAAGAAGATGAAAGTAATATAAGAAAAACAAGATGGAACATGTGAATGGACCTTTGTCATATTATTAAAGAAAAGAAATAGATTTATTCGCTTATTACGTTATGCATACTGTTATACATCATGCTATGTTTGATCTCTAGGTTGGACAATCACGGTGTGTATTTTGGACAATAGGTATAGTGAGTTTCAGAGGGAAGGACCACACAATAGCAGCCATCGAGGTAAAGTCAGTGAACCTTCAAGTAGGAGTTAGTAAAAGGAGGCGAGTCAGCGGGCTTCTCTGCGTTATGAAACACAAGGGATCAAAGCAGCCACGTCTATTGTAGGCCAGAAAATTAAGGAAAAAGAGCCATTCATTGATCACAAAGGAGAGCCACCTCATAAGAGTCTTTACAAAAGCTATGGGGTTTTTACAGCCTTTCCTTACAGTATAATGATGAACATGTTACTAGGAATCAATATTTTCTTGTAGTTATCCTTGAAATCCAGTATCTCATGCCTTCGTTTTCTGTGTTGCAGGCCATGTGTCGACCAGTCCCAGCGTGGAGAACGTGGACCAGCTGGGGGTGGAGGGGCCGGCCGGCAGTGGGGGGAAGCATGCTCACTCCCGCTCGCCCAGCCCCTCGCCCTCCAGCAGGTCAAGGTCGAGGGATAGGCGGCCTTCGTCGTCCACCAGTCACGCCACGGGTCACCTCGCCGCCCACGCCTTCAATCTTATGGTCACCGTCCCCCAGAGCCTGTGAGTCACCATCTTTCATGCCATTACTCAAGCAGCTACTCGTATTCTTCATCTTCATCATTTTCTTCTTCTTCTTCTTCTTCTTCTTCTTCTTCTTCTTCTTCTTCTTCTTCTTCTTCTTCTTCTTCTTCTTCTTCTTCTTCTTCTTCTTCTTCTTCTTCTTCTTCTTCTTCTTCTTCTTCTTCTTCTTCTTCTTCTTCTTCTTCTTCTTCTTCTTCTTCTTCTTCTTCTTCTTCTTCTTCTTCTTCTTCTTCTTCTTCTTCTTCTTCTTCTTCTTCTTCTTCTTCTTCTTCTTCTTCTTCTTCTTCTTCTTCTTCTTTTTCCTCTTCTTCCTCTTTTATTGTTATTGTTCTTGGTTTTCTGAATAAAAAACTTCAGTTTAGTAGTTTTTGTTGTTCTTGTTGTTTGATGTCGGCCACCGTTCTTATGCCGTCAATCACAGTGGCATTGCCTCGTTGTGTGATTAACGCGTCTCAACCTGCCGGTACTGCTTCCCTTAAGACATCAAATGGAGAAAAGATTAAACAGGAACTGTGAATGCCCCTGTGGAGGCCTACGTCGGGAAAGGCCGTCCTTGATCTCGAGAGGCTGTCGCCCTTGTTTGCTGTAGGTTCTCCCATTCATCTGTCCCTTAGCTGGCCTGCCTTTACCTTTGCTGGGCAGCTAAGAGGCTGAAGCCACTTCTGCCTTCCCTCCCCACCTTATTTCGTTGTTGATTTATTGATTTATCATATTATGTCATTAATTTCTACGTGTTATTCTTGTAATTCTGAAACATTCTCCTCGTTCTACATATACATTTAGCAACATTCACGTCTTCTATAAGAGTTCTTAATAGTGGTCAGTCTTCGCAAAATAACTACGATTTTCACTGCCAACATAGGCGAGGTGTGTATCTTAGTCATTGGTACCTTTGCTTGATAAATATCAGGTATGTGGTTAGAAGGAAGGTGTGGCAATTTATATGACAATATTATTCACCACGAAGACGGGAGTAACCGCAGCGGCCCCAACATGTTGTAGCCTACGCCACGTCTCTCTCTCTCTCTCTCTCTCTCTCTCTTGTATTCGTTCTTATCGTATATCACTTCTTATATGACACTATTACTCCAACCACTCAAGACTTCCAGCGTCACCGTAATCTTTCTTCCTCCTCCTCTTCTTACTACGCCGTGGCCGGTCACACTCTGAGGCGGCACCGTGTGAAGACTCTAAGGGGCCTTCACACTGAATAACACTCGACCGCCCTTCTCTTAGACCACACTGTAGGCTAAGGACGGTGTGTGCTTCATTTTTATTCTTCTCTCTCCTTTTTCTCCCTTTTCTTAGGACAACCTTGCCTTTCGTCCTCCACAATACGGGGCCCTTCAAAGTGTGCTGTGGAAGAAATAGGAGGAGGAGGAGGAGAAGGAGGAGAAGGAGGAGAAGGAAAAGAAGGAGGAGGAGTAGGATTGGATGGTGTAGAAGAAGGATTAGCCGAATATAAAAGGAGAGAAAAGAAGAAAATCGTAAGAATATATAGAAAGGAGGGGATGAAAGAGGAAGTGGGAGTAGGAATATGAGACAAGGAGGAGAAGGAAAAGAACGGGGACTAAATATACATGAGGATGGAGTTGAAGAAGAGGGGTTGAGGAGGAAAGGTAGAGGAAAAGAAATAAGAGGAGGAGGAGGAGGAGGAGGAAGAAGAAGAATGTAATCAGTTGGATATGAATGAAGTTATGTAAGGATGAGAAGGTCAAGTGTTAGTGAGGAGAAGTATCGTCTTCCTTATAACACACTAACAAGGAGGAGGAGGAGAAGGAGGAGGAGAAGGAGGAGAAGGAGAAGGAGAAGAAGGAAATGTCATCTTTTTAATTTTTTATCGTCGTCGTTGTTGTTTTGTTGTTGTTATTATTATTATTATTATTATTATTATTATTATTATTATTATTATTATTATTATTATTATTATTATTATTATTATTATTATTATTATATTATTTTATTATTATTATTTGCTGTTGTTATTTTTGTTGTTGTTGTTGTTGTTGTTGATGTCCTTTATTCTTGTTCTTGTAAATGTTTTCATTGTTATTGTTGTTGTTGTTTTTATTATTATTATTATTATTATTATTATTATTATTATTATTATTATTATTATTATTATTATTATTATTATTATTATTATTATTATTATCATTATTATTACTATTATTACTATTACTATTATTATTATTACTATCATTATTATTATTATTATCATTTTATTATTATCATTATTATTGTTATTATTATTTTGCTATTATGTTTATTACTGTTATTGTTCTTCTTCTTCTTCTTCTTATTATTATTATTATTATTATTATTATTATTATTATTATTATTATTATTATTATTATTATCATTATTATTATTATTATTATTATTATTATTATTATTATTATTATTATTATTATTATTATTATTATTATTATTATTATTATTATTATTATTATTATTATTATTATTATCATCATCATCATTATTTTTCATTATTACTATTTTTATTATTGTTGTTATTATTATTGTTATTGTTATTATTATTATTATTATTATTATTATTATTATTATTATTATTATTATTATTATTATTATTATTATTATTATTATTATTATCATTATTATTATTATTATTATCAACCACCACAACCACCCCACCACTACTACAACCACCTTCACCGCGGCGTCTAACACTCCTGTTGCTAACGTTACTGAAATCATCAACGCCGATTGTTATGACAGCTGTACAGGTGATCTCTCAATGAACATACCTAAGTCATGGTGAGTGTAGCAGAGGGAGGTAGGCAGAGCAAAGTACGCAGGCTGAGTAAGTGTATTGGTGTCCTTGTTCTCTACACCCATCCTGTTTCTTACGCACGTTGTTTGTTTTCTTTTTATTGTCTCACCTCACTTCAACGTGTTTTCTTCAGTTCTTTTATCTTTCTTTCTTTTTTTATGTCATTTTTATTTTGCTCCCTTTTTAGTCTTTTTCTCTCTCTCTCTCTCTCTCTCTCTCTCTCTCTCTCTCTCTCTCTCTCTCTCTCTCTCTCTCTCTCTCTCTCTCTCTCTCTCTCTCTCTCTCTCTCTCTCTCTCTCTCTCTCTCTCTCTCTCTCTCTCTCTCTCTCTCTCTCTCTCTCTCTCTCTCTCTCTCTCTCTCTCTCTCTCTCTCTCTCTCTCTCTCTCTCTCTCTCTCTCTCTCTCTCTCTCTCTCTCTCTCTCTCTCTCTCTCTCTCTCTCTCTCTCGTTGGTTGCAGCTTATTAGTAAATCATTATCTAGTAAGAGAAAATAAAATCTCCGTATTTTCAGTAATCCTGGGATTCCATTCTATTTCACTTCCTACTCCTCCTCCTCCTCCTCCTCCTCCTCCTCCTCCTCCTCCTCCTCCTCCTCCTCCTCCTCCTCCTCCTCCTCCTCCTCCTCCTCCTCCTCCTCCTCCTCCTCCTCCTCCACATCATTTCCTCTTTCCCTCCACTGGACTTCCATTCCTCATTTGACTGATCGTCCAAGTGAAAAGTCAAATCTCTAGCCGCCTCTAATACGCAGTTTGCTGACCCATATTGGCTTTCTATTTGACTTTTTTTTTTTTATCTGCTCCATTTTCTTACCTGCTTCGTTCCCCTTTAAACCGCTGGAGGAGTCTTTTATTCCATGTTCCCCGTGCTTTATCAACTCTCCGCTACTATGGATCGCCCTTCTGTCCCCGCATACGTAAGGCAGTGTTGTATGCCCTCCCTTCCCCCCATCCTGCATCATTCCGTCATATTCTCTCTCTCTCTCTCTCTCTCTCTCTCTCTCTCTCTCTCTCTCTCTCTCTCTCTCTCTCTCTCTCTCTCTCTCTCTCTCTCTCTCTCTCTCTCTCTCTCTCTCTCTCTCTCTCTCTCTCTCTCTCTCTCTCTCTCTCTCTCTCTCTGAAATTTTCGTCCTCTGCATGTAATTATAAAGTTCTCACAGAATCTCAGGCTTGGCACGTCATTCTCCTTTTTAATTATCTCCACCAACTTCCAGAGCAGAGTTACGTAATGTATTCATCCATGCCTGTGTGTGTTTCACTGTTTGATCTGCTGCAGTCTCTGACGAGACAGCCAGACGTTACCCTATGGACAACAAGGTTACAACTCCTCGATTTACATCCCGTACCTACTCACTGCTAGCTGAACAGGGGCTACACGTGAAAGGAGACACACACAAATATCTCCACCCGGCCGGGGAATCGAACCCCGGTCCTCGTGTGTGTGTGTGTGTGTGTGTGTGTGTGTGTGTGTGTGTGTGTGTGTGTGTGTGTGTGTGTATAGGGGGACGGAATGGGTGGGTGTGTGTCTGTCTGTCCCGCTCTGCCAACGAGGCATCTGAAAAGGTCATCTAATGTAGGTCTTTCGTCAAGAGAAAAATATGTTATATCTGTAGGCGGATCTGAATATGTTTGGTGATCCGATTTTTTCAGCCCCATTCTGATTTCCCTCGGGGTTTGAGTCTACGTAATATGTTAGTCATCTTTCAAAAGTCTACGGTTAATGACTGCCGCATTTCATAAGTCCTGGGAGAATGTAAGGCGCATTTTACGTTACTTTTTGCCATTTAACCTCGTTTGTCCACGATTTTGTCTAGTTTTTGTTTGCAGTGGCGTTGGTTGAGGTACACGTTCTCTGAGAGTCTTCAAGCTTGAGCTTTTGTCGTGTGGCCTTAAGGTGCTGCGCGGCTATGTGACGTGGTAGATGAGGATGAGTAGTCTTTTTTTTGTAGCTGTTGATTCAAGGGTCTCTCTCTCTCTCTCTCTCTCTCTCTCTCTCTCTCTCTCTCTCTCTCTCTCTCTCTCTCTCTCTCTCTCTCTCTCTCTCTCTCTCTCTCTCTCTCTCTCTCTCTCTCTCTCTCTCTCTCTCTCTCTCTCTCTCTCTCTCTCTCTCTCTCTCTCTCTCTCTCTCTCTCTCTCTCTCTCTCTCTCTCTCTCTCTCTCTCTCTCTCTCTCTCTCTCTCTCTCTCTCTCTCTCTCTCTCTCTCTCTCTCTCTCTCTCTCTCTCTCTCTCTCTCTCTCTCTCTCTCTCTGTTTCATCTTTGTTATCTCCATCCAACTTGATTTTTTCACTTAGCACTCACCGCTTCCTCTCTTATGTTTTCGTTTCCGCTTTATCATATTCCTTCCTTTCTCTTCTTTTTTCTTATTTACTTCCTTTCTATATTTTTCCATGTCCTTTATTTCTGCGTCGCTGACCTAAATTTCTTTCTATTCCTTTCCTTCCATGTTCTCTTTTTACATCTAGGTCTCTTTAACTCATCAAACTCTTTCTATTTTTCTTACTCTTGTTAAAAGTATTTCAACATCTAACTTCTTTCCATTCCTGTTCTTCTCCTCACCTTCCTTTGTTTTTTCCTGTGTCCTTTCCTCTGCCCTCTTTCTTTAACTCCTTAACTGGCACAACATTGCCTTCCTGCTCTTGTTTATCATCGGTGACAGGGAAACAAAACGTGAACCTGAATAGATTTGTTGCGTTGTGTTGGATTCCCTCACGTACTGACCTGATTTCGTAAAATGTGTAGTCTCTCCGTCTCTGGAAATGTGGTTTATAATTATAATTTCTTCCTTATCTTGCAGTTTGTTTATATCTACCTATCTATCTATCTATCTACGTATTTTCTTTTTATCTATCTGTCTATCTGCTTGTCTGTCTATCTGTTTATCCATCTTTCCATCTGCTTGTCACTGTCTGTCCTTTCGTCTCTAATTGGTTGCTTGCCTGGCTGGCTAATTGGCTACTCGTAGGTTGCTTTGGTCAGTTAGCTGATTCTCTCTCTCTCTCTCTCTCTCTCTCTCTCTCTCTCTCTCTCTCTCTCTCTCTCTCTCTCTCTCTCTCTCTCTCTCTCTCTCTCTCTCTCTCTCTCTCTCTCTCTCTCTCTCTCTCTCTCTCTCTCTCTCTCTCTCTCTCTCTCTCTCTCTCTCTCTCTCTCTCTCTCTCTCTCTCTCTCTCTCTCTCTCTCTCTCTCTCTCTCTCTCTCTCTCTCTCTCTCTCTCTCTCTCTCTCTCTCTCTCTCTCTCTCTCTCTCTCTCTCTCTCTCTCTCTCTCTCTCTCTCTCTCTCTCTCTCTCTCTCTCTCTCTCTCTCTCTCTCTCTCTCTCTCTCTCTCTCTCTCTCTCTCTCTCTCTCTCTCTCTCTCTCTCTCTCTCTCTCTCTCTCTCTCTCTCTCTCTCTCTCTCTCTCTCTCTCTCTCTCTCTCTCTCTCTCTCTCTCTCTCTCTCTCTCTCTCTCTCTCTCTCTCTCTCTCTCTCTCTCTCTCTCTCTCTCTCTCTCTCTCTCTCTCTCTCTCTCTCTCTCTCCATATCGCGTTTCAACCTAATACACTGTAACACGCCAGCATGACAAGACAACAACAATTCACTGCAGGATACATCGTAGAACATTACATTTCAACATGCCAATTAATTAACTTGCTATACCGAAACTACCTCTAAAGCAATAGTTCCCAAACTTTTTCTGAACGAGTCTTATTTGAAGGTTCCGTACAGTCCCTGTGTACCACCTGGTTCTAGAAAAAAACTCAGTTCCAGAAAATATCAATTCATTCACAAGTAGAACACACAAATGAACGAACAACAAGGAATACAACTCTGTTTCTTCTCCACCAGCTGATCAATGGCAGATTGTTTTGTGTAAGACAATAATAATCTTTCTGAGGAATGAATTGAATTTAACTGAAAATCGCATATGATCCCCAAAAGTGCTTGCATACCACAGGTTGGGGACCACTGCTCTAACGTGTCGAATCTTCAGTATCTCATTCTCCTCTTCATCACCATAAATCTTAACCTTACCTAACGCAGCTTGCCGTCAGCCTTTTCCTACTCCTTCGCTTCTCAGTGGCCACGCCTCCTGACTCTATTGTTAGCGTCAGACAAAGGCATCGTGGCTTATGGCAGGGAGGCGGGCAGGGAGCCGGTGTGGGAAACAATGCCAAGTTGAAGCCACCTTGGTTTGTTTTGTGGACAGTAGCAACAACAGCAGACCACAGAAGAGGCCTCAGGTAGAACACGCACGCACGCACACACACACACACACACACACACACACACACACACACACACACACACACACACACACACACACACACACACACACACACACACACACAGACGTGATATATTAATGCAGCGATAATGGGATCGTAAACAACAGAACGCTGCACCACACACCACACCGCAACACTCCACCACTACGTAACAATACACAATTCATTAAAGACAGGATTGCCTCACCCCAGCACTGTACCTCATGAACACAACCATGTGTATCCAGTCACGTCCCTACACCAGCAGCCTTAACTACGGCAGGACTTGTGTCCCATTAGCGACACTACGAGGAGAGTGGTGCCTGTGGTGTGGCGTGTGTGGGAGATAGCGACGTGCATGTTGTCAGCGGCACCCACGTCATGCTGGGCCGAAGGAAAGTGGTTTCTGTGCCTGAAGTGTCCTTAACGACAGTTACTGACAGGTGGTGCATTCTATGGGTCATATCTTTTTCCCCTCATATTCTTTCTCTTTAGCGTGGTTGATAGGCATGTGTAGTGATTTTTTTTATATGGTATTTGTCTTGTAGAGAGTTGATATATGTGCGGCGAGTCAGGCCGGTCCTTCAATACCACCACCTAATTGATTTTTCTCTCCTCATATTCTGTTTAGGAGCAATGACGACCAGGTGACGCCGCCGGCCATGGGGAAGCTCACCCCTGACCTCCTCCTGGGCAATCACTACGAAGCAGACATCTCCGACCAGTCTGACGGCTGCCTCGGCGTCCCCCAAGGGTGAGTACTCCATCTTCGCCTCTGTGCCTTTGAGTCGGGTTTGCATTGGCTGCTTCTTGCGGGTGACGTGTCGCTGTGGTGGTTGCGAGGGAACGAGATAATTGTTGTCAGGCCCAGCGGTTGGCTCTAGACAGGGTTAATCAAAGCAAGAGTTCCTTTGTGGCTGGATTGTGGAAAGACTTGTCTGGCGTCTGATGACTCACCTGCCCGCGTTCTCTCTCGTCCTTAGAATGCCTGGCTCCGATATCATCGTGATTCACGCAACAGCTGTACTGCATTTGATGTTAGCACTAGCTAGTGTAGAGTTAAGTCGGCTAATTTTCTTTGAAGGAAGAGAAGTCTGGAGATGGGGACGACTTTACGGTAGCAGCAAGAGTGGGATCACACGCAGGGAATGGGAGCTAGCTGGCGGTCGATAGCATTCTAGGAGCGTCTGTTGCCCTGCGTCACGACGTGAATGTCCTCCGCAGGCCGATTTGAGTGCCCTGGAAGGCTTTCTTACCGCAACAAAGATTTAATTCTGGCCACCCTTATTGCACCCTACCAAACCTTCGCTTATCTGCCACAAACAAGTGAGATCTTAAGCTATGACGGGATGAAATTTACAGTCTAAAATGAAGACCACCACCATCTTCTTTCAGCAGACGCTAAGGGAGACCACTTGTGTCTATAGATTCTATTTTCTGTACACTCGACACAGCCTGGCTTGCGGTGTGCTGCTGTGTTACGTGGACTGCAATTTTTGTTTGGCTAGCTTGGGATGATTCACATGAGATATTGGTGTTACGTACTTTCATTCACACACGTTATATGCGTCCGAAACACGAGCGACTTTTCTGCATCTTTATCAAATACTTGTTTCATGAATTTGTCTCTGTTGCATTCCACTTCACAAACTGTCAGTGGGGATGAACATTTAGAAATATAAAATAGAGATCTTAATAGTCATAGCACAAATTTTATTCATTTATTTATTTATTTCTTCTTCTTCTTATTATTATTTTGTTTGTTTGTTTGTGTGTGTAACCAGTTGATTCTCTCTTCTCCTGATTTCACTCGTCTGCAGAGTTTGACACGTACCCTCGTTCCTCATCCCTCGCTTACTATCACTTTGAGAATTGCATCTTATATTACAACTCATAGCTCTATGTAATTCAGTAATATACTCTCTCTCTCTCTCTCTCTCTCTCTCTCTCTCTCTCTCTCTCTCTCTCTCTCTCTCTCTCTCTCTCTCTCTCTCTCTCTCTCTCTCTCTCTCTCTCTCTCTCTCTCTCTCTCTCTCTCTCTCTCTCTCTCTCTCTCTCTCTCTCTCTCTCTCTCTCTCTCTCTCTCTCTCTCTCTCTCTCTCTCTCTCTCTCTCTCTCTCTCTCTCTCTCTCTCTCTCTCTCTCTCTCTCTCTCTCTCTCTCTCTCTCTCTCTCACACACACACACACACACACACACACACACACACACACACACACACACACACACACACACACACACACACACACCGCGTAGTGTAGTGGTTAGCACACTTGGCTCACAACCGAAAAGGTCAAGGTGCGAATCCCGGGCGCAGCGAAGCAAATGGGCAAGCCTCTTAATGTGTAGCCCCTGTTCACCTAGCAGCAAGTAGGTACTGGATGTAACTCGAGGGGTTGTGGCCTCGCTTTCCCGGTGTGTGGAGTGTGTAGTGGTCCCAGTCCTAACCGAAGATTGGTTTATGAGCTCTGAGCTCACTCCGTAATGGGGAAAGCTGGCTGAGTGACCAGCAGACGACCGTGGTGAATTTATATATATATATATATATATATATATATATATATATATATATATATATATATATATATATATATATATATATACATACATACACACACACACACACACGGTAGCTCAGTGGTTAGAGCGCTGGCTTCACATGCCAGAGGACCGGGGTTCGATTCCCCGGCCGGGTGGAGATATTTGGGTGTGTCTCCTTTCACGTGTAACCCCTGTTCACCTAGCAGTGAGTAGGTACGGGATGTAAATCGAGGAGTTGTGACCTTGTTGTCCCGGTGTGTGGTGTGTGCCTGGTCTCAGGCCTATCCGAAGATGAGCTCTGAGCTCGTTCCGTAGGGTAACGTCTGGCTGTCTCGTCAGAGACTGCAGCAGATCAAACAGTGAAAACACACACACACACACACACACACACACACACACACACAATATGCAGGTCAAGGTGGAAGAGAAAGCCTTATTTTCGGGCGACATTATGGGTGCAAAGAGGAAGGCTCGAGGCATCAGTATGTATCAGTGTGCGTCACGCTGCATTAAACGGTGACCACATGCCGGGACCAGGTCACTCGCTGGAGCCCAAGATGCTGATCGCAACAACACCAGACATGTCTTGGTGTCACGGGTGCTGGATGTAGAATCCAGAGCACGCCAGCAATTAGTGGCGATGTAGGACAGGGTTTACTTTGCTTGATGGAACAGTAACCTAAACACACCCACCTGTCGATGCCCCTCTCAGCAGTAAGAGTTGGATCATGGGAGCGTTATTTTAATACCTTTAATACTGGGACACATTTTTGCCTTGAGATTTGTGTACGATTAGACCCTTTTATTAACATTAGGAAAAGTGTATGGGGTCAGAAGGTTAATGGTCCATTCCTCACTGTTCGAATCCCCCATATAAATTTTTTAAGCTGTATAAAATCACCAAATAATAAACAGAATAAATATGGAAACGCGTCATGGTACTCAAGGGGTTAATATTTCCCATTGGCTGACAATACATTTAGGAAGCAATGCTTCGAGAGTAGGTCAGCGGAAGCGCCTCGGAGAATCGGGTGGTGCCAAGGGCCCTAGAAGGTCATGCGGTTCCTCCTCCCTTACCCTGTCACATCTTGGTCAGTATGCGCCGCGAGCCTGGACTCACTTGCTGCAATAATTATCATTCCCCTCGAGTGTCTGTGTTGCCAGGGGCCCAGAGAGAGAAGGCGCCAGCCACGCAACTATTGCTTAGCATGTGGAATCACTGTTCATACATTATTTGTTTATAATTATCATTTGTTTGTCGTAAAGTTATTGCGTAACTCAAGATTCTAAGCATCATTAGTGTCTTATGTCTTATTAGACAATTTTGTCTTTAGCGTGATGAGAACCTGCATGTTTGGCTTTAAGGAGGTGCCGTGAGAGGCTGCTACATTCCCTGTGTCGTGATGGTCAACGAGAGGGCACCTCTTTACTGTGGCCGCACTCGTACCACCGCGTTGTTGCGCATATTCATGTGCTAGGGAAGCCTGGGTATTATGTAGGTCTGTCAACACACCGAAGCGCGCTTGTGCATTTAAAAACACGTCGTCTTGTTTACACAATCACACACTCCAGTCCTTGTATCCACGCACCTCTCCAGAACTTTCCAACCTATCCACTCGCCACCTCATTTATACTTTGACTTATTCATACACACGCACACACACACACACACACACACACACACACACACACACACACACACACACACACACACACACACACACACGGCCCCGTAGCTCAGTGATTAGAGCGCTGGTTTCACAAGCCAGAGGACCGGGGTTCGATTCCCCGGCCGGGTGGAGATATTTGGGTGTGTCTCCTCTCACGTGTAGCCCCTGTTCACGTAGCAGTGAGTAGGTACGGGATGTAAATCGAGGAGTTTTGACCTTGTTGTCCCGGTGTGTGGTGTGTGCCTGGTCTCAGGCCTATCCGAAGATCGGAAATAATGAGCTCTGAGCTCGTTCCGTAGGGTAACGTCTGGCTGTCTCGTCAGAGACTGCAGCAGATCAAACAACAGTGAATTACACACACACACACACACACACACACACACACACACACACACACACACACATATGCACACGCACACGCATAAGCACACACACACACACACACACACACACACACACACACACACACACACACACACACACCCGGTAGCTCAGTGGTTAGAGCGCTGGCTTCACAAGCCAGAGGACGGGGTTCGATTTCCCTGCCGGGTGGAGATATTTGGGTGTGTCTCCTTTCACGTGTAGCCCCTGGTCACCTAGCAGTGAGTAGGTACGGGATGTAAATCGAGGAGTTGTGACCTTGTTGTCCTGGTGTGTGGTGTGTGCCTGGTCTCAGGCCTACCCGAAGATCAGAAATAATGAGCTCTAAGCTCGTTCCGTAGGGTAACGTCTGGCTGTCTCGTCAGAGACTGCAGCAGAGCAAACAGTGAAACACACACACACACACACACACACACACACACACACACACACACACACACACACGCCCCGATTAACCATTCTGATACAGAAAATTGATATACCCATTTCTCTCTCTCTCTCTCTCTCTCTCTCTCTCTCTCTCTCTCTCTCTCTCTCTCTCTCTCTCATCATCTCCTGATGTCTGTCCCGTTCTTGTGAGCGACATATTCCACTCACACCCTGTAGCTTGGAAAGACACCCACCCTTCCCCAGCTTCCTTACCAACACTCCCGTCCCTTCACACTCGTACCTCCCCCTCAGTGATGTGTTCGCCCAGGAATACATAAGACAGGAATACATAAGACCTGCGGGAGCGTTCAAGGCCACCACTCCATTACGACACAACGAGGTGGAGATACTGAGTGTGAAGTGGAGGGTGGCTCGCGTCGACCAGTCTCGTGTTTAGTAATGGCGGGTCCTTCTGTGTGTTTCCCTTTCTCGTAATCTTAAACGCAGTACCTTCTCATAAGGACAATATGCAAAGACCACAAAAATCATTGGCCTCATTCTCATCTGATGGATAATTTTGATTTATAAAATGATACCTTTGACATGAGATATTGGTGACTGACTACCTCAGTGGGCCTTCCTTCTCTCCTTTCGTTTCTTCTTTCACACAGTCTTTCTCGTATCAACAACACATTTTTAATCCTTCCTGTATCTCTCTCTCTCTCTCTCTCTCTCTTTCTCTCTCTCCGTGCGCGCGCGCGTGTGTGTGTGTGTGTGTGTGTGGAGATAGGTAACTAAAATGTTTAAGAAGACATACTCCTGCAGCGCCAGTGTGGGGAGGTGGTTGGAAAAAAAAAAAAAGTAAACTACTTACGCTTGGCTAACTGAGGAGAAAAGAAAACGGATAAACGAACTCCTTCTCTGGGCAAGAAGTAGAAAAAAAAAAGAGAGAGAGAAAAAAAAAATACATGCATCGGAAGCAAATTTAACGAAGGACGCGAAAATAAAGACGAACTCCACTTCTACGCTCACAAAACGTTACCGAACTTTTGAATCACACGTACGTACTGCCTCGAGTCCCGAACATCAAAGACTATCAGGGAATTAGAGAATGCTATCCCGAACGTACCCAGGCAATACACTGAACCCTCGCAGCCTTTCAACCAGACGCCACGGGAAAGAAGCGAGTGTTCCCCGGCGCCCTGGCCTCCTTGCAACTGGTCCTGTTTCCACGCGAGCCTTCCGTCATCCAGTGTTGAGGGTTATTGGGTGTCAGTGGCGATATTGTGTTGCGTGAGTGGAGGGAGAGAGAGAGAGAGAGAGAGAGAGAGAGAGAGAGAGAGAGAGAGAGAGAGAGAGAGAGAGAGAGAGAGAGAGAGAGAGAGAGAGAGAGAGAGAGAGAGAGAGAGAGAATATACAGGAAGGAGTAAAAAGGTGTTGTTGATACGAGAAAGAATGTGTGAAAGAAGAAAAGAAAGGAGAAAAGGAAGAAATAAACGAAATAGAGAGAGAGAGAGAGAGAGAGAGAGAGAGAGAGAGAGAGAGAGAGAGAGAAAGAGTCACGTATACAGCCAACACTTACACATGTACACTTCCACTCCGCCTTTAAAGAGACAGTCACATACGAAAGGTTTATAGCAACCAGACGCCATGAGTATAAAAATAGAAAAATAAACATCATATTCCCTTTTCTCCTTTTCTTCCGTGTTTGTAATCGTTGTGTCTTTCCTTTTTATTACCTTCACGAGGGTAAGCGAGAAGTAAGAACACTCTATTTTTGTGTTTTTGTGTGCGTTGTCTTCCTTTATGTCCCCCCTTAGGAGCAGCGAGTGTGGTTGGTGAGTGCACACACACACACACACACACACACACACACACACACACACACACAGTCGTACCACACAATTTAATATCTTTTCATGTGTAGTTTTATCATTTAACATTTTTCTAACATTCTGCTTTGTATTTATTCTATGTTATTAGATTTTTCATTTCAACTCTCCAACTTTGTATTAGAAATGCTCGTATCAACAGCGCACTCACCTTATCAAATGTACGTAAAAGTTCTGTCATGTAGTCAATAAACTAAGCAAACTTGGGAATCGAAAACCATGACAGTACAGATATCACAGTCTAGCCACTCCTCCGATGTGCGATACCAGTTGAATGTCAAGAATCAGTCACAGTTTAACCCCAGTGGTGCGTTTTCATATTCATTCTGGTTACTGTTTAGCGTTTTTATACGGCTTCAGAAACTTATTTGGGATTAAGATAGTAAAGACTCTGGCCATTAATCTTTTGACCTCCATAGACTCTTCCTAATGCAAATATAATCTCGTCTAATCATACCCCAAAAATTATGGTAAAAATGCGTCTCGGTACTGAAGGGTGTTAAGCGTCACAGCAACACGCAGCTTGCCACACACGCCATGTTCACCAGGCTGCCGCTTTCATAACACCAATCCCAGTCAAAATTCACTCATCGCATGGCTCCACTCACTGGTTATTTGATAGTCTGCTGCACTGGCCATTTCCTCTTTACATAACAAAAATGAGTTCTGTAAATAAATACCGGGATTAGAATTGGTGCATATGTACAGTGTTATTTAGTTATTCATTAACGTATGTATTATTTATCATTCCGTGTGTTTATATTTTTCGGTGTGTGTTTTTCTTGTTTTTCTTCTTTATTTCTCTTTTTATTTCTCGTTTTCAATAAACTTGTACTGTTTTATTTCGGTGTGGTGGTGATGTTGGTGTCTATGGTGGTAGTGGTGGTGATGGTGGTAAAGAAGAGTTAATTTCAACCTTTTTGAGGCTTTCCTGATTCTCTCTCTCTCTCTCTCTCTCTCTCTCTCTCTCTCTCTCTCTCTCTCTCTCTCTCTCTCTCTCTCTCTCTCTCTCTCTCTCTCTCTCTCTCTCTCTCTCTCTCTCTCTCTCTCTCCACACAAGCTGCTGGTCTCTTCCTCCATTCCTTCCCCCAGGCGAGGCTATTACATTAACCTCCACCACGGTTATCGAGGAAGAAGATGGATGCCCGTGAATCTGTGGCATGTTGGGAGACTGGGAGATTAGAGCGTTTTTGTTTTTATATTCTTTGTTTATGTGTTTGTTTACATTTTGTATGTCAGTTAGTTAGCTTGTGTGTGTGTGTGTGTGTGTGTGTGTGTGTGTGTGTGTGTGTGTGTGTGCCAGCGTGTATGTATGCGTCTGCACGGGTTTAATGGGATTCAGAGCTTATTGAATTTTAGACTTGAGCTAATGGGTGCATTAGCCGGGAAGAAGTTAGCTTGAGGTAGTTAGCGAGGTGATCAGCAGCAGGTGGAGGAATGGAAGTGGTGTTGGCGTCTGGTCCAGCGTGCCTTCCTAAAACTAAGCCGTGTGTGCTGCCTGAGGTGTTAAAAACTGGCAAGGGGGAGAAACAGAACTTCGCAGACCTGAGATTGCTTTGCCAGACTTCATCTTAACTCGGAGTGATTATCGGAACGCACACTTGCTCCTCTCTTCTTTTCCTCGTTATGCAAGTAATGTGTGAGACACCTTGGCGGGCAGACCTCCCACTGGTGCAATAGACAGTAAATAACTGTGGTAACCTGGATCATGCAAGAGACAGAGAGAGAGAGAGAGAGAGAGAGAGAGAGAGAGAGAGAGAGAGAGAGAGAGAGAGAGAGAGAGAGAGAGAGAGAGAGAGAGAGAGAGAGAGAGAGAGAGAAACCATAGGCAAAAGAAAAAAGGAAGAAAGCAGCAATAACAAGGACAAAAAACGCGACCACCTTATGACACTTGCTTCTACACAACCACACAAATAAAAGAAGAGTAAACTAGAAGGTACAGAATTATAGATATCTCGTCTGCAGTTGAGTGTCTGGTGAGGGAAAATCTCTTGAGGGCAGAGTGTGGGTGTGTACAAAGTCGAGCAGCTCCACATGGTTCCAGGCTGCATTTCGCGACGCTCTCCGCTTCACCAGCCTCCCTGTTGTCTCGGCAGGCAGCGCGCTCTGTTCAATAGACGCCAGTGAAAAAGAACAAATTGAAAATGAAGACGAGGGAGTAGAGGAAGGGGTTTCATTTGCAGCTCTCTCTCTCTCTCTCTCTCTCTCTCTCTCTCTCTCTCTCTCTCTCTCTCTCTCTCTCTCTCTCTCTCTCTCTCTCTCTCTCTCTCTTCCTTTTATGATTTCATTGACCGCTGTTGTATGTATAGTCGTAGTGTTCAGTGACGTCTCTAGTACTGTGAAGCCAGGAATGCGTGTAGTAGACAGCGTGAATAGATTGTTTGGAGGAAGCCAGTTAGTTGCCCTGTGTTGTCCGCTGCCTCCTACACAAGTAATGGTAAACATAAAAGAGGCGCCATTAACTACACGGTGAAGCCATAGTGAAGCAGTCACCCAACCATTCAATAGTTTAAAAGGAGCTCAACGTGAGATTATGATCAATGAGCGTAGACACCGTACTTGAGAACTTTTAAACTCACTGGAGGTACGCACTTGTCAACGCTTTCTACTGGAGGCCTATGAGGAAAAATGTTATACTCTTCGATAGGCACGTGACTGTCAAGGTATGTGGCTGTTATTGATATATGTAGACACATTCAAGTATATAGAAGTATGATAACGCATTGAATTATGTAATAGGACACAATTGTTCTCGAAAAAAAAGTTTACATATTTCTAAACATATGAAACTATTTTGAAGCAGTTTTTTGGAGGGTTTCTAAATCAGAACACAAAAATAGAGTAGAAAATGAAACACTTTGAAACAAATAGAAAATTACTAAAGCGCAAAACCAAAGACCTTGAGTTACAAAACCGATAATACGAGCTGCATTGTTGAAACAGACTGCTGTAATTAAGATTCCCGGCGCACCAGATGTCACCCGCCGCACGACCCGCCTGCTGAGAAACACGACACCGGGGAAAGACGAGAAACAGTGGCAAAGAGGAAATATTTAAGCAACAAACGGGAGACAGTGATTGAAAGAGAGACAACAAACAGTAATATTGACAGATAGCTGTGTATTGCTCTGCTCATTACACCTGGCGAACGGAAAGGAGCATTGGCAAAGAAGAAAAATATAAACAACAGATGGAAGACAGTGATTAAAAGAGAGAGAACAAGTAGTAATATTGACAGGTAGCGGTATATTGCCCTGCTTATAACACCTGGCGAAAGGAAAGGAGCAGTAGCGGCAAAGAGGGAAGATATTAGTGACAGACTGAAGGAGATAACAGGTAGTAATATTGAAAGGTAGCGGTGTACTGCTTATAACATGTGCACCTGGATGCCTTGGTACTGAAACTTGTGGTGTTTGTGGGGATGACCAGCACTGACTGACACATAGAGACGTAGACACAATGACAGTGTGAAAGTATTCGTTACATCTCACTGCGTTCCTCTAAGTCTGAGCCGCCTTAGGATAAAAAAAAAAGGAAAAGAATAAGACCACACTCCTGTTCTCTCTTTTGCACCGCGGAGGCTTACATATATATTCCATTCTGCTTCGTTTTTTTAATGTGGTACGGCATTCATCCCTTGGGGCCTTATGAGAGAGAGAGAGAGAGAGAGAGAGAGAGAGAGAGAGAGAGAGAGAGAGAGAGAGAGAGAGAGAGAGAGAGAGAGAGAGAGAGAGAGAGAGAGAGAGAGAGAGAGAGAGAGAGAGAGAGAGAGAGAGAGAGAGAGAGAGAGAGAGAGAGAGAGAGAGAGAGAGAGAGAGAGAGAGAGAGAGAGAGAGAGAGAGAGAGAGAGAGAGAGAGAGAGAGAGAGAGAGAGAGAGAGAGAGAGAGAGAGAGAGAGAGAGAGAGAGAGAGAGAGAGAGAGAGAGAGAGAGAGAGAGAGAGAGAGAGAGAGAGAGAGAGAGAGAGAGAGAGAGAGAGAGAGAGAGAGAGAGAGAGAGAGAGAGAGAGAGAGAGAGAGAGAGAGAGAGAGAGAGAGGTTTTGCTACATTTACCTGAACTCATTAATATTTCAAAAGGGTAAGAAAGTATACAAAGAGCCACAGTTACGCTTATTAACTAAACTCGGTTAATATATCACTGTATTCTCCAGCGTTTTCAGCATACTTTCTGGACTATTTTTGGCACTTCTAGTCTGGTGGGAGTTGGTGAAGTCCGCAAGTGTGTTTCCATAAATCTGGCGACAGTTTAACAGCAATTCCGCATCATCAATTAAAAAAAAAAATAGATGAAGAAACTGATTTACCGTCTCTGTGACCTTCTGAAATAGTTCTGGTGAGAATCCAAGACGTTTCAGAATTCGAACCATAACCTCGCTTGATAGACCGACCACTTCCTTCAGGCACCTTTTAACTGGATAAGACGCTGGAAGTAGTGGTGTCAGTGGTGGTGGTGGTGGTGGCGGGTGGGAGGTGCCACTTTGGAAATGCTGGATCGAGTCTTCATCAAATTTCCCTCTTGAGTGACGGTGACGGTGGGGACGAGACTGGCAGTTTAGGGAAGCCATCGCCATCATTACGCCGAGGTAGCGTCGTAGGTCTTGTTAAGGAGCAGATTTAGCCATTCGAGTTTAGGCCGCAATATCCATTTTGGCGAAGGGAAGGAGGAGCAAGGGGGAGCAGGAGAAAGGAGAGTAGTAGGTGGATGTGGATGGGAAAATAAGTGAATAAAGTTTAGCACTGGCGTGTGAGAGCGAAAGTGATAGGTAGGTTGACTAAGGCTAAGGTAAATTTGGGAAAAGGTGACAAGGAGAAAGCAAAGGAAGGTGGAAGGGAATGAATAAAGGAGAGGAGGAAGCGAAGGAGGGAAAGGATATAAGTAAACAGGTTGAGTAAGAATATGAGTAAGAGGAATCAAAGGTGAGAAAATGATAACGAACATGAGAGAATATTTTATGAGGTGAGTAAATAAAGGAAATCTTAGAGAGGAAGAAGCGGAAAAAGAGAAGGAGAAGAGTAAACAGGTTGAATAGAAGTGAAGTGAATACTGCAGAATATGAGTGAAAGGAATCGAAGGAGAGAAAATGATGA
>NC_059296.1:16851937-16864437 GCF_017591435.1 Portunus trituberculatus
TGTGTGTGTGTGTGTGTGTGTGTGCGCGCGCTCGTGTGCGTGCGTGTTTGTGTGTGTGTGTGTGTGTGTGTGTGTGTGTGTGTGTGTGTGTGTGTGTGTGTGTGTGTGTGTGAGTGTGAGATTGAATTCGTTTAGCGATAATTAATATATGTAATATTCTAAGTAATTAAATCGTTAAAATCCAATATGGTGAACGAAATCGATGAGCTGAATTAATCTGCATCCTGCTTTTATATACTGTGATTGGAAGACGTGAATTGCATAAATGCCTTGTTGAACAGCATGGGAGAGGGAGAGGTGTGGGGAAGATATGTCACATTGTATAAGGAGAATGGGTAGGCACGTTACATAGGTAATACGGCAGGAGTAGGAGCGTCACACATGGATTGAGCGTATTACACAAGACGAGTCGTGCTGGGGATATAGATGTCTATCGGTATGGAGGGGCAGGTGCACGCCGCAAGGCACGGCGAGGGGCGGTGACCAGTCAGGAAGAGCTAAATACATTTAGTAAAATGACCACGACTGTGGCAGAAAACAAGGCCACACCTTGAAGGGGGAGGGTTGGAGGCAGACCTTCGCCCTGCATAAACTATGACTTCTTTTTCCACCCCCACACGCACCACCTCCAGGAAGGACACGGCATCTGAGGACATCCAAACAGAGACGCTGTTGTTAGATACACCTGTATTAATTGTATATTTAACACAGATTACACGTTCACACAACAGACAGGAGAACGACCATATATTGAACAGCAGTACATCCACACAGCATGCAACAAACACCCTCATCATACACAGCAGTACACCCACAAAGTACCCCAACATGGTCATCACACCATTACACCCACCCAACACACACCAATTCTCCCACACAATACACAACACCAAAAACATATAGCACACCATTTCACACGCACAATATGCAACACCATACCTAGACAAGACACAAAACCATTGTCTCACAGAGCACACAGCACACACTAACGCACTTACCATATACACCGCCACACCTACACAGTACACACAACCATACCTACGTACAAAACACGCAACACCAAACCACAACGACCACACAACACACAGAAACACATACACAATTACACCTACCCCACACACCACAACTTCACACCATGCCCAAATTTCAAAGTTATCTAGTGATCACGAAGTTGACGACACATACCCCCGTTCCACCCCTCGTCCAGCACACACAAGTGACAGCCAACAAGCCCATTCAACAGGTGCAGCAAGCGGAACAGCCGTCAGCCTGGATAAGCCGCCTACATACCCTCTGGCCGCTCGCCAAGACTAGCCTTAGGGAAACGCACAATACATATATACACACTCTCCTCCGCCATCACTCCAACGCTTATATCAATTATTTCCTCCGTAGTCTACTTTTTTTCAGTTTCCCTTCTTTCTTTTCATTGATCATCCTTTTCACTTATTTTATCAGGTTAAATTTCTACTATTTTCTCTCTTTTTCTCCTTCCACTTCCTCCTTTTTCTTGTTTCTTCTTCTCCTCGTCTCCACATAATCTTCCTCTCCCCTTGTGCTTCGCTCCATTTCTGTCTTCCTCTTTTCCTCCTTTTTCCTGCCACCTCGCAGTGCCGGGAGAGAGTATAGACTGGAAAAGCACCTGAGCTCGTGTGTGTGTGTGTGTGTGTGTGTGTGTGTGTGTGTGTGTGTGTGTGTGTGTGTGTGTGTGTGTGTGTGTGTGTGTGTGTGTGTGTGTGTGTGTGTGTGTGTGTGTTGTGTGGATAAAGACCTTTCAAGAATCAGAGAAAGCTACAAACACACATTCTGACTCTCCAGATCTTTACAGTGGTTATTTCCAGAGAGAGAGAGAGAGAGAGAGAGAGAGAGAGAGAGAGAGAGGAGAGGGAGAAAGAGCCCACAAAATATTTTACCATCTTCACTCCTTGGTACACCACAACCAACAGTACCATTACCACCACCATCGCCACCATTAAGAACTACAAACACGTCTTCTTCTTCTTCTTCTTCTTCTTCTTCTTCTTCTTCTTCTTCTTCTTCTTCTTCTTCTTCTTCTTCTTCTTCTTCTTCTTCTTCCTCTACTACTACTACTACTACTACTACTACTACTACTACTACTACTACTACTACTACTAAAATGACGATAATAAAGATAATAATGATAATAATAATAATAATAATAATAATAATAATAATAACAATAATAATAATGATAATAGCAGCAACAACGCCAATAATGTTTCGTCAAATTTTCCACTTCCGTTAAGACATTCGCTCTGCTTTCTTTTCATCTCTGCCCTCCTCACCTCCTTCCCTTGCGTCCTGAAGAGCTTCCTTGACTCTCTCTCTCTCTCTCTCTCTCTCTCTCTCTCTCTCTCTCTCTCTCTCTCTCTCTCTCATCCATTTTCTACTATTATTCCTTCTTCCTTTTTCCTTTTTCTTTCATCCTCTCTGCCTTCACACTCTCTTTCGTTCCTTTTCTTCCTTTATTACTACCTCCCTGTCTCTCTCTCTCTCTCTCTCTCTCTCTCTCTCTCTCTCTCTCTCTCCATTCATGCCAGGTATTGGTCCGGTGTTCCTCTCTCACTTCTTTTATTTCTTTCTTTCAATTCTTTCACTTCTTTCACACTCTTTCCGCGCCTTCCTTCTGGGTTGTGGCTTTTCATTTCCACCTCTCTCTCTCTCTCTCTCTCTCTCTCTCTCTCTCTCTCTCTCTCTCTCTCTCTCTCTTTTCATCCTCTCATCATCGTTCGCAACCTATCTTATCCACCTCTTTTCTTTCTTTCTTTCTTTCTTTCTTTTTGTTCTTTCGCTCTTTCTTTCTTTCTTTTTTTCTTTTCTTTTTTTTTCTTCTTTAGCTGCGCCTTTCCTCGTCTCATCCGTTTGCTCCCATGTCCTTCATTTATTATTCTTTTGTCTCCCTTCATTTTTCATTTCTAAGACTTGTTTGTTCTATTTTTTTTTCTTTTCTTTATTCATGTTCGTCGTTCTCCTTTTTTTCATGTTTTCTGTTTTTTTTTTTTTCATTGCGTATGTATTTGTTGGCATATGATATTTTTTTCTTTTTTGTTTTTATTTATTTTTTTTCTTCCTCTTCGTGTTTAAAGTTTTTACCTGTGTCATTTTACAGTGCTTTCAATTTTTTTTTTCTTTTAGTATCTGCGTGTTTTGTAGTAGCGCTGTCTGCCCGTCTGTTTCTCTGTCTGTCTGTCTGTCTTGCGAGTGTTTTTTTCTTTAATATTACCTGTCAGTTTCATATGAACACAGGTAACTCACACACACACACACACACACACACACACACACACACACACACACACACACACACACACACACACACACACACACACACACACACTCTCTCTCTCTCTCTCACACACACACACACACACACACACACACACACACACACACACACACACACACACACACACACACACACACACACCGCGTAGTGTAGTGGTTAGCACGCTCGACTCACAATCAAGAGGGCCGGGTTCGAGTCCCGGCGCGGCGAGGCAAATGGGCAAGCCTCTTAATGTGTGGCCCCTGTTCACCTAGCAGTAAATAGGTACGGGATGTAACTCGAGGGATTGTGGCCTCGCTTTCCCGGTGTGTGGAGTGTGTTGTGGTCTCAGTCCTACCCGAAGATCGGTCTATGAGGTCTGAGCTCGCTCCGTAATGGGGAAGACTGGCTGGGTGACCAGCAGACGACCGAGGTGACACACACACACACACACACACACACACACACACACACACACATCGATCCATCATCTCTCGTCGTCTCACTTCCTCTCTCTCCCTCTCCCTCTCCCTCTCCCTCTGCCTCTCTCTCTCTCCCTCTCCCTCTCCCTTTGCGCTCCCTACCTGAAGACGCTGAGGCAATACGAGGGTGGCCTTTCCCATATCCCATTGCGTAACGCGTGTCCAAGGTGTGTATGTGTGTGTGTGTGTGTGTGTGTGTGTGTGTGTGTGTGTGTGTGTGTGTGTGTGTGTATGTGTGTGTGTGGGTGTGACCATCATAGCCACTTGTCCAACCTTACCTGCCTGCCCAACGTTACTCTCTCTCTCTCTCTCTCTCTCTCTCTCTCTCTCTCTCTCTCTCTCTCTCACTCTTATATGGATGCTCTAATGTAGTTTCTTCTCTATTTTTTTTCAATTTTTCGATGGCATAGATTATTTTTTATTAATTTGTTCACTTTCTTTACTCTCCTCTAGCTCGACTCCCCTAACCATTTTTTTTTTTATTCTTCACCACTTTTCAAAAATCTTTCCTTTCTTCTTTCAACTTTCCTAATTAACTTTCACATTTTTTGTCTAATCTCTCTCTATTTTTTATTTTTATCATAATTTTTAGGAACCTCAAGATTTTTATATGCCTTTGTTCTCTCTCTCTCTCTCTCTCTCTCTCTCTCTCTCTCTCTCTCGTTCACATATCGTTTTCTTTATGTATTCTTCATATTCTTTACTTTTTCTTTTTATTTTCTTCCCTGCCTTTTCCCCTCTCCCTCCATTTTCCTTTCATTTCACCTTTCTTTTTCTTCTCACCCGTTTTGCACTTTTCTTGCTCTTTTCTCTTTTCCTCTTCTTTTTCCTTACCATTCCATAATTTTTCCTCCATCTTCACACAGTCCTCGATTTTTCTTTCATCTTCGTCCTTTTCTCCCCTTTGTTTAGTGTCTCTCTCTCTCTCTCTCTCTCTCTCTCTCAAGTGCTCTGACTATGCTGCTTTCTCTCTACTCACACCCTACCCTGGAGCTCTTTCTGCCGTTCTCTCTCCGTTTCCTTGTCCGCTTCCCTCATGAGCAAGTTACCTGTCAGTATTAAGTTATGTTTCCTCATTAGAAGTGGTGGGCGTGTTTACCCTTTAGTTGCGCGTGCGTGTGTGTGAGAGAGTGGAGAGAAAAGGTGGGAAGGAGGCAGGGAGAAGGGAGGGAGTTGAGACAAGGAGTAAGGAAGGGGTGGAGATATACATTCCTCTTTCTTCCTCCTCCCTCCTTTTCCCCCATCTCCCACTGTCGTACCACAGAGACGCGCTGCTCCCGCGTCCTGTCGGGAAAAAGGGGCGTTGGCAGATCCTCACGAGGATGTTTCGCGGGAAAATTAGTCACATCCAGTTTGAGGAGGGAACAACGCATCACGAGGAGATAGACAGCTAGATTGCCATTGCTTGTTTCTTTCCTCTTGACAAGCCGCCATACATTTGTCGCCGAGGTAGCAGCCCACCCTCCCTCTTTTGTCTTCAATTACCATTAACTGTCAGGAAAACCGCCAGGAATTCTGACGCGGAAGTAATCACGTTTATCATGCACATATTAAAGGGTAACTGTTAGGAGCCATATCCAGAGCGGAAAGACAGCCTTCCTGTTCATATTTACCTAATGAACTCAATATACCCTTGCGATGTGATATGAGAGCACACGGGGAAGTTGACGTGTCCCAAGGTTGTGAACAGAGCGGCCTGCTGCTCAGCGGTACACGTTTCTTGTTGGAGCTGCCCGCCCTGCTCTGTTACCTTTAACTTGTCAACACCAGCCACCCGCCAAAGCGTGGCCCGCCCCCGCTCTAGAGTTCCCCTGCCTCCCGGAACACACATATATATATATATATATATATATATATATATATATATATATATATATATATATATATATATATATATATATATATATATATATATATATATATATATATATATATATATATATATATATATATATATATATATATATATATATATATATATATATATATATATATATATATATATATATATATATATATATATATATATATATATATATATATATATATATATATATATATATATATATATATATATATATATATATATATATATATATATATATATATATATATATATATATATATATATATATATATATATATATATATATATATATATATATATATATATATATATATATATATATATATATATATATATATATATATATATATATATATATATATATATATATATATATATATATATATGTGTGTGTGTGTGTGTGTGTGTGTGTGTGTGTGTGTGTGTGTGTGTGTGTGTGTGTGTGTGTGTGTGTGTGTGTGTGTGTGTGTGGGAAACAGAAAGAGAGTGGAAAGAGAAGAAAATGTGAAATATCAGACTGCCTCATGGTTTTAGCTGTGTTACACTCTTGGGATATGTTAGGGAATTATTTACAGTGATAGCCTTGTGTCGCTTCCTGTCAATCACGTGTGTGTGTGTGTGTGTGTGTGTGTGTGTGTGTGTGTGTGTGTGTGTGTGTACTGTACGTCAGTCTTTGTACGTACATATAATGAGTGTTCGTACTTGCGCTCTAACGTTGTCTTGGCTAAGTCACCTGACCGTCCCGGAGTGTCTCGAGCTGCCATCCGTGTCATATCTTTCGTTGCCGTTGCAAACCCTGCGTCCCTAAAGATTCCAGTGTCGGCAGGGAGTGACGTGCACTTCATTGAAAATAGTATTGAAAACATTGATGCAGGTGTAGACTGGATCATAAGGAGTCTTAGGCGAATCCAAGAGAGAGGGAAGAAAAGATGCTTGTGTAGCCACCAGCTCTAGACAGCGGGCAATCCTCTCACCAGCACCTGGCATCCACCACCATGGCGGACAGGCAAGGGCCACGCGGCGCTGAGGTGCAGGAGATCGTGGAGAAGCTGCTCAAGTTACAGGCTGAGGAGAACAAGAAGAAACAGAGGAGGTGAGTAGAGTGCTCCAGGAGATTGCCTGCTGCTGGCACACACTACATATGTCCCACTTAGCACTCCTCTCCTTCTCATGCATGCTGAGTGCTGAATCATGCGTCTGACTCCCACTCTCATCTCCTCACTATTTCAGCCTCTTCCAAGAGCATTCGCGTTTGTTGGCAGTACCATTATTGATTTATAGCGAAGAACAAAGAATAGATAGCAGCTTTTATTCATTTCTTCGTGGCAAAAGCCTGTTCTTCTATTTCTACTTTCAGCTGTGCATATTTTTCCGAGCTTTGCTGTTCACTACAATGGAAATTCAACCCTTCTGTTTCATCAAGCCGGATTAGATGCAGGAATAATTAAGTTGGGTTGGTCTTTTTTTTCTGTGGTGCGTCTGTATTACTGCAGCGGGGCGGGACAATGACTCTAGCACAGGGGAAAGCGGCGGCTGTGCCAGGCGCGACCTTGTGTCCTCCAGCCGCCGCGAGGGTCATGGGAGGGCGTCCTCGCTTTGTCGCTGCTCAACACACTCATAACCGTCTCCACTGCCACTACTTACCACGTGTCCATGACCTCAGCGTTGTGGTTCATAATAAGCTGGAGGTTAAAGGAGGATTAAAACAGAGAGAGCTTTTGTGATTTTGCTGTATTTGTTCAATATATTATTTGTCAAGGTGTTAATGAAGGAGTAACACTTTTTTCCTTCCAAATGTGGAAAGCGTGATGGGGAGAGAGAGAGAGAGAGAGAGAGAGAGAGAGAGAGAGAGAGAGAGAGAGAGAGAGAGAGAGAGAGAGAGAGAGAATGAAGGGAGGGAATGGGGAAGGAGCGACGCAGGTGTTGATGCACTCGTTCCAAGGCTGTACATTCGCTGCTCTAAAGTTTCGGGTTGTTATGTTGGCTGGCTGGTGGACACACGTACAAGCACACACACACACACACACACACACACACACACACACACACACACACACACACACACACACACACACACACACACACACAGATTACGTATTTGTCCAGCAGCTAGCGCAGAGCAATCACTGGTACGTGTCAAGGTCTCCCTACATGTCTGCTGGCACGCGTCTCAGGGATGTGTTGACCTGCTGCTGAACCTTTAATGGCAGCTACATGCTCCTCCTCCTCCTCCTCCTCCTCCTCCTCCTCCTCCTCCTCCTCTTCCTCCTCCTCCTCCTCCTTCTCTCCCTCTTTTTCTCCTCACCCATATTTTCAGTTCTTCCTTACTATTTTTTTTCTTTTCTCTTCTTTCTCACGACTATTACATTATTTTTTCTTCATCTTTACACAATCCTCAATTCTTTCTTTTATCTTTCGTGTCCTTTCCTTCCTCTTGTTTCCTATCCTTTCCTCCCCAATCTCGTCCCTCTCTCTCTCTCTCTCTCTCTCTCTCTCTCTTGGGTTACTGCAAAATATACATTGCTAAAACACATTTACTTACATTCTAATGGTCTCAAATGCCGCCTCGACAACACATCAGAGCCACGCCCAGACCCCCACGTGATCTTCGGTTTCCAAGGCGAGGAATTAACTCTTGACGGTACCACTGCTAAGATAACGTATCCCTAGCATCATCTTTTTTCCTCTTTAGTTTTTCCTGCCCTTCGTCCCTCCCAGATTTCTCTCCTCTCCATTTCCCGTCTCCATCCTATTCGTTTGGTCTGGACTCACCCTCTGGAAGTGAGAGGTCGTCATGGCAACGAGGGTAAGCTTCATGTTCACGCAGACTAGAGAGAGAGAGAGAGAGAGAGAGAGAGAGAGAGAGAGAGAGAGAGAGAGAGAGAGAGAGAGAGAGAGAGAGAGAGAGAGAAAGGCTTTCGATTTAATTGTGTAGCAAATGGCGTTTTAGTGAGCGGTCGGAGATGCACATTAAGAGAGAAGGAAGGAGAGGAGGAAGAGAGAGAGAGAGAGAGAGAGAGAGAGAGAGAGAGAGAGAGAGAGAGAGAGAGAGAGAGAGAGAGAGAGAGAGAGAGAAAGAGAGAGAGAGAGGCATTGTGGAAGAAAGGAAAACAGGAGTGTAGGTAGACCAAACGAAAGGGAAGGAGAAAGAGAGACAAGTAGACAGGGAGAAAAATAAAACCAACACCCAAACTGTAACAAAGAAAACAAAACCGTGGGACAGCCAGAAGAGATAGGAGGAGGAAGTGTCAGTGGATGGATGGAGAGAAAAAGATTGGTAGAAATGGCAAGAAAATAAGCGTAGGTAGGAGGAGGAAAATGTCAATGGAGGATAAGGGGATAGCGTTACATAGCTTACCTCTCCCTTAGTACCCTTAACTCTCCCTTGTATCTCTCTGTTTCCTCTCTTTCTCTCTCTCTTCCCTCTCCCTTCCTTCTTCTTTCGCTTTCCCTTCCCTCTCTCCCTGCCCGCCACCTCCCTACTGCTCGAGGCGCTTTACCTGAGTCTGAGCGCAAAAGAGTGAGTGAAATGATACTTACACAACTTCTAGAATAGTGTTGGCTTTTATCATTTTTGTGTTAGCTTTTTCTTGTTGCTACGAAACTTCCTCTGCTTTTTCATCTATTAGTATATGATTCCACTCTTTTTCCAGCTGTTTCCGTATGTGTGTTTGTGTCTGAATGTTTTTATATGTTTTTTTTTATTTTGTCTGTCTGTGTACTTGTCTATGTCTCTCTCTCTCTCTCTCTCTCTCTCTCTCTCTCTCTCTCTCTTCACGGGTTCTTTCAATACATACCTCATTTCTCCTTGCCTTGCTGTTGCGCCTGGTACAGAAGGAAGGGAACGAGGGATGGAGGGAGGGAGGAAGGGAATGAGGGAGAGAGTCCGCGTTCTCCATGGAGTGAGCTGAAAAACATGTCATATTACAGCTGTTTTCGCCTTCACCTAATACGACGTACAGTCAATTTCATTACATCTGCAGAATTAATTAGGAAGTCTTGTTCATTAATATTATGCAGAGAGAGAGAGAGAGAGAGAGAGAGAGAGAGAGAGAGAGAGAGAGAGAGAGAGAGAGAGAGAGAGAGAGAGAGAGAGAGAGAGAGAGAGAGAGAGAGAGAGAGAGAGATTGAATGATTTCGCTCAGATCTCTCTATCTCTCTCTCTCTCTCTCTCTCTCTCTCTCTCTCTCTCTCTCTCATTCTAGCTATTGTTTAAACGTCAATTTTTCGTTTTGTATTTTTCCTTGTGTTGCAAAGGCCAGAAGTTTAGAGCGCTAACGAGCAAGAAAAATGGAAGGAAGAAAAGGTATTGGCGAGGAGGAGAAATAAAACCAAGTGCATTAATAACTGGTAGGTGTGCGTTTAATTTTTTACTTCATTACCGTACTTGATGGCTGCGGCGCTTGTGTGTGTGTGTGTGTGTGTGTGTGTGTGTGTGTGTGTGTGTGTGTGTGTTTGAAGAGAGTGTAGTAAAGTTAATTTGTGAAAAACACTATTCATTTTCCGTGGCTTATTTATATGGAGTGCGGTTATTATTATTATTACTATTATTATCATTATTATTATTATTGTTATTGTTATTTTCTATTTCCTTCCAGCGCTTATATTTTACTCCGAGGGTTGGCGTCACTAGCATCACGAATTCACCTCTGTTTCCGAGTTACCTCCCCATGAGTACTGTTTGAGAGGCAAGGAAGGTAAAAAATGGGACCTGGAGTGTGTGTGTGTGTGTGTGTGTGTTTCACTGTTTCATCTGCTGCAGTCTCTGACGAGACAGCCAGACGTTACCCTACGGAACGAGCTCAGAGCTCATTATTTCCGATCTTCGGATAGGTCTGAGACCAGGCACACACCACACACCGGGACAACAAGGTCACAACTCCTCGATTTACATTCCGTACCTACTCACTGCTAGGTGAACAGGGGCTACACGTGAAAGGGGACACACCCAAATATCTCTACCCGGCCGGGGAATCGAACCCCGGTCCTCTGGCTTGTGAAGCCAGCGCTCTAACCACTGAGCTACCGGGCCGTATATGTGTGTGTGTGTGTGTGTGTGTGTGTGTGTGTATGGCTTCCCTTTCCTCAGCACAATACAAGCTGTGCAGTTTGAGAGGGATCCGGATCACTAGCCACTTGCCACCGCTCACAGACTCCTGCCTTCTCCTCACTGTGTAATGCTCTTTCTCTCTCTCTCTCTCTCTCTCTCTCTCTCTCTGTGTGTGTGTGTGTGTGTGTGTGTGTGTGTGTGTGTGTGTGTGTGTGTGTGTGTGTGTGTGTGTCTATTTCTTGAGAAAGATGATAGCCATTGCTGGAGGTTCTAATTCCCTGTCGCCTGTCAGTTTGCCGCACACGTATCGCTGCTGTGGGGTCGTTACACAACTTTCTGGCACAGGTTGTTGGCGTTATATCTTTCCATAGGCGCTTCCCCTTCCCGCTTGAGGCAATATGCGTATTGGCCGTGTAGCCACCAGCATGTGCCGGCGTGCTCTCTTTATCCTGAGATCCAGACATTCTGGGTTGCATAATTTCGTCATCAGACATACATACAAGTGCCTCAAGAGAACACGATCTTATTCTCTCTAAGGAAGCAGATTGTGGTGCACTTGGGTTCGTTGCTCTCTCCACCTCCGCACCCCGCTCAGTCCGGCATTACCTGAGTTGATTGGATTTAAACGGATATGTAAGCAAGTCTTTGAGGTCAATCGTGTTAAACTGCCAAGACTGTGAGAGGTGGCCGTGGACTCCAGAGCCCCGGCACGGCGCGGCGCTCAAGTTCTCTGAGAGTCTTAGGATGGAAAAGGAGAGGCACAAGCGCAATAAGCAGCACGCTCCTATCTTTGCTAGAAGGTGAATTACATATTCTTGCTTTGGTCGATTACAAAGAAATTTCCTTCAGAAACATTCCAGTCTTTGCTTTGTGATCCTTGTTTCATTGTTATGGTTATTTTTTTGTTATTTTGTTATCATTACTGTTCTTGTCGCACACACACACACACACACACACACACACACACACACACACACACACACACATATACACGAGCGCACCTTTGCGTTGATAATTCACTTATTCGTGTTATTACAGTTCTTGTTTTCATATAAAAGACAAACCAGAACTATCTGGTTATGCTGACGGCGACACGTTTCAGTGTTGCCAGATATCACCTTGCTGGTGATGCTGCAACTGTGGGGCATGGGGGAATGGAGGGAGGCGAGCTGCTGCGTCACGTGGAAGCGTATCTGTAATACCCGCTGGTTATTCTTTTTACTCTGTTGCTCTCCAGATTTACCCTTGGTACAAGAGAAGTGTACAAAGGGAAACCAAATTGTAACAGACTGTTGGCTCTTCCAAGTTTGTGATTAACTACAGTAAGAGATGTTCTTCATATGACAAGACGCCGTTGAGAAGAATACGAGTACATTGTGCAGAATTAGATCTAATGAAGAGACAGAGGCTGAGGAACTGATCCCTAATTGACGATCATTGGACCAGCCACATGGCTGATATACCGCCATGTAATGGTCACCCAATGTGACCTGTTGTGACAAATACCTCTGGGCTCGCTGCTGCTTTTTTTTTTTTTTATGTAAGACAATCTATGGCGTATGAAAAAAAAAAAAAAAAAACGTATAAAGTCCAACTGAACATACCAGACCTGAAATAGTATAATCTTAAAAAGACTATCGAAAATTTGAGAAGGATCATCCGAAACTTGTAACAGTAAGGTGCTGCCATGCTCTGAACACAACGTAAAATATGGTGCCAAATATGTGTGTGTGTGTGTGTGTGTGTGTGTGTGTGTGTGTGTGTGTGTGTGTGTGTGTGTGTGTGTGTGTGTGTGTGTGTGTGTATGTGTGTTTT
>NC_059296.1:16869437-16881937 GCF_017591435.1 Portunus trituberculatus
TTCATCCCTAAAATTAAAATTCTTTATAAAGACGTTTTCCTGGCCCTCTCTGGCCTTGATTCTCGGAAGGCTTACGGTCCGGATGGAGTCCCTCCTGTTGTTCTCAAAACTGTGCTTCCGAACTCGCTCACTGCCTGGTCAAACTCTTTCATCTGTGTCTCTACTTCTATTTATCCTTCTTGCTGGAAGTTTGCTCACATTCAACCTGTCCCTAAAAAAGGTGACCACTCCAATCCTTCTAACTACCGCCCTATAGCTTTGATTTCCTGCCTTTCTAAAGCCTTTGAGTCTATCCTTAATAGGAAGATAATGAGGCATCTATCAGCTCACAACCTTCTCTCTGATTGCCAGTATGGTTTCCGTAAAGGCAGATCTACTGGTGATCTTCTTACTTTCCTAACTGAATCTTGGTCATCCTCTTTAGGGACTTCGGTGAAACCTTTGCTGTCGGCCTTGACATATCGAAAGCCTTCGATAGAGTCTGGCACAAATCTTTAATTTCTAAACTACCCTCCTACGGATTCTATCCTTCTCTCTGTACCTTCATCTCCAGTTTCCTTTCCGATCGTTCTATTGCTGCTGTAGTAGACGGTCACTGTTCTTCCCTAAAACTATCAACAGTGGTGTTCCACAGGGTTCTGTCCTATCACCCACTCTCTTTCTATTATTCATCAATGATCTCCTAAATCTGACTCAATGCCCTATCCACTCCTATGCTGATGATACCACCCTGCATTATTCAACAGCGTTCAACAGACGCCCAACCCAACAACAATTAAATGACTCAAGGCGAGATGCTATAGGACGCCTAACTTCTGATCTTTCACTTGTTTCTGATTGGGGCAGAGAAAACCTGGTTTTGTTCAATGCCTCAAAAACTCAATTTCTACAACTATCTACTCGACATAACCTTCCAGACAACTATCCTCTCTTCTTCAATAACACTCAACTTCCCTCTCCTCTACATTAAACACACTCGGTCTATCCTTCACTAAAAATCTAAACTGGAAATTTCACATCTCTACTCTTGCTAAATCAGCTTCCAAGAAGTTAGGTGTCCTATGGCGTCTTCGTCCATTTTTCTCTCCTCCCAGCTGCTTGCTCTGTACAAGGGCCTTATCCGCCCGTGTATGGAGTATGGCTCTCATGTCTGGGGATCCACACACAGCTTTACTAAACAAGGTGGAATCTAAAGCTTTTCGTCTTATCAACTCTTCTCCTCTAACTGACTGTCTTGATTCTTTAAGTCACCGCCGCAATGTTGCATCTTTATCTGTCTTCTACCGCTGTTTTCATGCTGTCTGCTCTTCTGAACTTGCTAACTGCATGCCTTCCCCTCCTGCGGCCTCGCTGCACAAGACTCTCTACTTCTTCTCATCCCTATTCTGTCCATCTTCCTAATGCAAGAGTTAACCAGTATCTTCACTCCTTCATTCCCTACACTGGTAAACTCTGGAACTCTCTACCTGTGTCTGTATTTCCACCTGCCTATGACTTAAACTCTTTCAAAAGAGGAGTGTCAAGACACCTCTTACGTTAACTGGACCCTCCTTTTAGATTTTTTGTTTTTCTCTTTCTACTTTCCTCTTAACAGGGCCTGGCAACCAGCGGGATTTTTTTTTTTCCAACACTTTGTTTTCCCTTGGCCAGTGCCCTTGTAATGTAAAAAAAAAAAAAAAAAAAAAATGAATAAAATGACGTAACCAAGAGTGCGACAAACCTGCAATATTTCAGCTGTCAATATTTTGAGACGATATCGACGATAATTTGCCACGAAAAGACACTCTGTAAGCATATGAATATATTTAGATAACTTTCACCATCTCAAAAACCACAGAAACTCATCGCCGGTCACTTAACCTACAACAATGAACTACGAACTGATAAACAGTAACCAAGATTAATTAATATGTTACATTTATATTTCCCTGTGATACTCGCTAGACTGAAGGAGACAGAAGAAGAAGAGATGGAGAAATTGACCAAAGAGAAAGAAAACGGAAATAAAGTAGAGAGATAGGGAAAGAGAGAGAGAGAGAGATTGTGAAGACGATATGCTGGACTGGATAAACGATGAGATGTGGACAGAAGTCGAGGCATGGATGGCTAAACAGAAAGGGAGAAAGAGGGAGTTTATCAGAGAGGCACACCAGACAGGGAGTAGGAAGGAGAGTGTCTGGCGAACAGTAGTTGGTGCTGGAAGTGTTAGACGGGAGACAGGTCAGAGTAATGAAGATGAATGGGTAAGAGCTGAGAAACAGGAAGGAGGGGAATGACCTGGACCTGCTGTTTAGAGAGAGAGAGAGAGAGAGAGAGAGAGAGAGAGAGAGAGAGAGAGAGAGAGAGAGAGAGAGAGAGAGAGAGAGAGAGAGAAGGGGGAAGGGAGCTTAGGTCAGGAAGAGCTGAGGTTGTCTTTAGGGAAATACAGAAATCCTGTAACACCGGCGAGAGGAAGCAGGGCAAAGAGAAATGGGTAGGTGGAAGTTTAGGGGAGGAAAGGGACCTAAGGGGAAGAGATGAAGCCAGGGATTGATGTGCTCTGAAATCAGGAACATTATTGGTGTTATTTAAAAAAAAAATAGAATCATGGCCATTAATGCTAGTGAATGGGATACAAGAATTAAAAACTGTCTGGGAGAAGAAGTAGAACAAAAGAAAAACTGGTTGAAGAGAAAGAGGAAGAGGAGGATGAGGAGTCAGAGAGGAGTGAAACGCATGAACCAGAAGGAAGGACGAGAGGGAACACTGAGGGTGAGAGAGTCACAGATAGTTGTCATGGTGACGATGCTTCCCCATCAAAGCTTTTCCCTGGGCAGGGATCGTGTGATGTAACCCCGGAAAGGCTGTTGTTGTCCCCTTTTCCTCATGACCTAATTAATACTGCCGCCAACTTCCCCACGGGATAAGTGAAGCCCCAGAATGTATCGATCCCTTGACACTTGCCCTCGATGGGATTAAGCGCTAAACGGCGTAAAATTAGTTCCTCTTAACGCATTCTGTCGACTGAATGAGGCTACCAAAGTCTTGAAGGAATGTTTATCGGCAGTAAGATTGTGTTTGGGAGATGCAGGACTCCCTCAGGAGCGTGTTTGCTGTCACCCTCAGTCTGGGCGCTTGTATCCACTCCTCGATCACGTCCAGGAAGGGAGAAGGCATGTCTTTTATCTCCCCCTCTCTCTTTGAGCATATTTACTCCAGAAGCTTCCTCTCCCACCTTTAAAATCACGAATGGAAGAGAGAGAGAGAGAGAGAGAGAGAGAGAGAGAGAGAGAGAGAGAGAGAGAAAGCACAAAAGAGGGTCATGAAAGTAGGTTACGTGAACGATGGTCATTCATCTTAATCGCTACCGCCACTGTTTTCCCTCAGCCTTCATCCATTCCCTCCCCTCTTTGTCCTCCTGATATATAACCTGGAAAGCATATCGATAGCTAAGGGAAAGGAAGTATTCGTATATCTGTTTCATAAGTACCTCTCCCTTTCTTTGCTCCCCCCGTAACGTAATAGGGAAATGTATTTATTGGTTGTAAAGAAAAGATATTAAGTATAAGAGAGGACATTTCTGGATTTATATCATCTGTTCCTTCTTCCGTTTTTTTTTCCTCAACGTAATATATCCGAGGAGATGTACTATATTGATGACAGAAAGAGAATATATTGGTGTTTATATCGCATTTTATAGTTAGTTTGGATATGCGCAAGTCACAAATGGACGAAACTAGCAACCTTTATAATAAAAAAATTCGTAAAAATGCTTAGTATTTTTTATCATCACAAATATCATCATGAACATCATCATCATCATCATAATCGTCATGAAAATTATCAACATCACCACCACCACCACCACCATCATCATCATCATCATCATCATCATCATCATCATCATCATCATCATCATCATCATCATTCCTACTCGCACATTACAAAACTCTGTTTTCATTATCATTACTAATTACTAATTTCTCTCTCTCTCTCTCTCTCTCTCTCTCTCTCTCTCTCTCTCTCTCTGTGTGTGTGTGTGTGTGTGTGTGTGTGTGTGTGTGTGTGTGTGTGTGTGTGTGCGTGCCGAGTGTTTCCAGAGTGTGGCTTACTTTCCCTTTCGGTTCATTGACTGTGTGGAGTTCCTGGTAAGGCTGCACGATGGCCTTAATGAGTTCTGGCACCAACTGACCTGGTGACGCGTGGTGTGTTGCTGGTGAACCACTGCTTGCCCTCCGCTTCCTTAGGAAAAGAATTTGTCACTGTGATATTGTACGTACTTGCTGAATTGGTTGTTTTGTCTGTTATTTACTTATCTATTGATTGATTGACTGCTTAGATGAATTACTTGTTTAGTTGATTATGTGGTTGGTTAATCAATTATTCAGATGAATGGTTAATTAGTGAGTTCGTTAGTACGTCCCCACAGTTAATATTAACTCATATGTTCACCAACTCATCTATTCGCTTATTCATCACCGTGTTCATATATGCAATGATTTATTTAACGACTCAATCACGTAGTTATTAATTTGTTCATTTGTTTCCTCCATTCTTCACTGATCGATGTTTAATTCTTCATTCATTCATTCATATATACGAATTTTTCCTTCAACGCCCTCGTTCTTCTTCCCTCCTTGACGAATGATGAAAGAGAAAGAGAAGAAAGAAAAAAAGGAAAAAAAAAACTACGTCATTTACCTTCTTTTGTCTGGTAATGGCCTTCGTTTTTCCGGATCGTATAATTACAAAACTTGCTCCATCTTTCCAGCCGAGGGTTCAGCTCCCGTTGGTCTCCTTACCGCATGACGTGCCTCTGCCAGGGTTCACATTGACGAGCATTAGTAGGCGTCTTCTCCGTCCATAGACACTACGTTCGTTTTGCTTTACGGCGACCTTGACTCGTGCAGTTGCCTAGTATTCATGGGTGTGTGTTCTGGAAATAAGACGTAATTAAAGACTGCAGAGAAATGTCATCTGGTATTGGTGGGATTTGCCGCCAAATACTTCGTGAGGACCCTCACATGTGGAATGTTGTGCACTAAAGGTGTCCTAATCACTGACAGCGGCGTAGGAGACCGCGTTGGGGTTTGAGGTTTTCCTTCTCCCTTTTTCCTTTTGGCACAGTAGGGTGAATTCATACGTCAAAGCTGAACAGAGTAAGATCGTTTGAACATTTTTTTGGAGCTTAAAGGAGAGGAATGTGTCAAACGAAACCACAAAGCTTTCATCTTACTATGAGCCGAGGTAGAATATAGGACATAAGAGAATTAGAAACTTAAGTTCCTTGTAAAATCAAGATGTGAGATGCTTTTTTCTTCCACGAACCTGATGTTTTGGTAGAATAATTTAGTAAAGCAAATCTGCAGGAAATGGTGACGAGGAGCAACTGGTGCAAGACGAATTACATGCGTTAATTTGACACAGAAAGGAAACTGACGTGCGCATGATTGAAAGATAGTCTTTGAGCCGCTGAAACCAAGAGAATATATATATATATATATATATATATATATATATATATATATATATATATATATATATATATATATATATATATATATATATATATACACACACACACACACACACACACACACACACACACACACACACACACACACACACATATATATATATATATATATATATATATATATATATATATATATATATATATATATATATATATATATATATATATATATATATAGGTGATGTAAATAAACAAAGAATAAAGTATCTGATACATAGGTAACTTCAAGATATCGCTTGGTACGGTAATGACAGTCAAACAATACAAACAATACAAACGGAATGTAATTAGCAAGTGTGGAAACTGTAATACTGCAATCTAATCATCCAACCGTAGAGAGGAAATGGCTTGCGATATTAAGTAAGTAAGAACCATTAGGAAGGAATAGATGATCGAACAGCTAATGAAAAATTTGTCAATCAATACCGCACACAATAATTTTAGATTAATTTGATGTGACGATAGAAAGAGAGAAATGACAGAGGTGCTATTCATGCAGAATGGAAAGGCAAACACAGATGAAAATGCACCTCTGTGTGTGTGTGTGTGTGTGTGTGTGTGTGTGTGTGTGTGTGTCCAATCACTCTTGACTACAGTGAACAATAAGGGACACATTATTTTGTCGCGTATAGAAACATGAAAAACACACATTGCCAGAGAGAGAGAGAGAGAGAGAGAGAGAGAGAGAGAGAGAGAGAAGAGAGAGAGAGAGAGAGAGAGAGAGAGAGAGAGAGAGAGAGAGAGAGAGAATAGTGGAGAACCATATGGAGGGGTGAGGGAGGCACGGGTCAGGTTTATTGTGAGAGCACGAGGCCAGAGAGAGGGTTGTGTGGTGCAGCAGCCGTGACTGTAGTGGAGGCAGAAGGTCGTCATCACTTGCAGGCGCCTCGTGTCTTGACTCAGCAGGAAGAGATGGGAGGAGCAAACTGCAGACAGCTCCACGGTTGCTCCGGAGACCATCTTGTTACCTCTGCAAAAAAAATGGAGCTTCATCTCGGGTGGAAAGTTAAAGGGATGAAAAAAAAAAAAAAACATAAAAGAAGAGAGAATTAGCGCACTCAGCGTCATGAGATAAAATAAAAGATTGTTACATGTTTGCAGAAAGAAAATGTAGAGTAAGTGGGATGAATGGGGCAGGAAAATGGAATCTAAAATCTCTTAAAGCCGAGGCGGAACACACAAGGGAAATAAAACCTGATCGTAAACTGTGAAGCGAGAAAGAAAGAGTATGATGAGCTGGTATTATCGTTGGTGGATCGTAGCAACCACAAACCTTACAGAAGAATGGAAGGAAGGAAGGTAAAGGAAAGAGACACAACACAAGACGCACACTCACTCCACACTCCTCGCTCAAGGGCAGAACAAGAACTTGAGGATTGCCGTCACTCTTTTTTAAACACACCGAGACGATTAAAAGGATCTTAGCGCCGCCCTTCACTTCGCGGTCTCCCCTGTGATTCCTTGTTGGGAGGAAAGGCGGTGCGATGGACGCGCCCACGAGATGAAACCATAACGCCATTACAGCAGGACAACAAGACCATACGCGCCACTTGCCCACCGCTGCCGCCCTGGCAACCTGTATGGCCTAACAAGTGATTGCAAGAGAGAGAGAGAGAGAGAGAGAGAGAGAGAGAGAGAGAGAGAGAGAGAGAGAGAGAGAGCAATAAAGGAGTAAGAATAACAAAACAGAGTGTGAAGGGAAAGAGGATAGAGGAAAACAAAGAGGAGAAAGAAGGAATCATGATTCGAAATGGGAAGGGGACCAGAGAGAGAGAGAGAGAGAGAGAGAGAGAGAGAGAGAGAGAGAGAGAGAAATGTATTCGTATATTACAATGGAAAAGATGGACGTATTCACAGGGTCGCCCACGTATTAAATTACGTTGAATGGAGAAGAAAATACTCGATCAAGCGCGAGGTAATTCAAAGTCCCCAGGAGTGAACGTATATGTTTAAATATTTCCAGAGTTTTTTTATGTTGTGTGTAGGAACCATTGTGTGTGTGTGTGTGTGTGTGTGTGTGTGTGTGTGTGTGTGTGTGTGTGTGTGTGTGTGTGTGTTTGTGTGTGTGTTTACTGTTTTTTAAACCCTATCTCCCCATATCTCACTCGCCCCACAGCTCCCTCCACATACTGTCCCCCCCCTCCTTCTTTCACCCACTCCATCCCCCTCAACAATCGATAACTAGGAGAGGAGAACAGCGGGCGGCGGGGACAGTGATGGTAGGTCATGAATGTGTGTGTGTGTGTGTGTGTGTGTGTGTGTGTGTGTGTGTGTGTGTGTGTGTGTGTGTGTGTCTGTGTGTGTGTGTGTGCTTGTATGAATGATTTGTGTTCTGCCCTCGCTGACCTCGCTCTCTCCGTCTGTCCGTCAGTCTGCCTTTACATCTTCCTATCATGGTGACTTGCTGTCATATTACGTGCCTGTCAATGCGCCCTTGTATATACTTATGTTTATCTTTTTATCTATTACCTTATTATACATCAGTTTGTGTGTTTTCTTATGTCAAACCTGAGTTAGCCCAACCTAGCTCAACAAATAACTTAACCTAACCTATGCAAACCAAACCAAACCAAATCAAACCTAACTTAACCTAACCTGACCTAACCTAACCACAACTCTCCAACAGGTAACCAGCACAGCCTTAACACCTTTCTCTCCTTAAACTCCGCTGTGTTAAGATTCTGCCTCGCCTTACAGTCACATCACAAGCTTTCCCAGGGTCGCTGTCAGACTTCATGATCACACTGACTGTATTTGCTCCGTCCCGCCTCCCTTCTGTGCTTAGCCGTGTTACAATTGATGGCCTGGGACAAGATTTGGTTTTGTAATGGTCTTCCGGGGATACTGAATGCTGCTATTGAGCGACAGGAGTGTTAGAAGAGTAATTGTTTATTTACACACACCACCCACTCACATTTGTCTTTCCTTAATGTCTCCGTTACGACCACGCTGGAAATTAGGGTTTGTATTACGTCTCTCTCTCTCTCTCTCTCTCTCTCTCTCTCTCTCTCTCTCTCTGTTATCTTATCCAGTACTTCATCTAAGCCAGACTCTCGTTCACTTCATCCTCCTGACAAGAATCACTAATTTGTTTGTTGGTATACGTGGGCGCTCGCTTCCTTTCATCCCGCTCCTGATTCTGTTAATATCATTCTTTCTCTCTCTTTTTTTTTTACTATTGTTCCACGGTGATTACTTGGCATTGGATCTCCTTTATCTTTGGTTCCATCGTTCTTTTTTTTCAGCACACAAATCATTTCTTTCTTTCCCCCTTCTCCGTTTTTTTCCATTACGTTTTTTCCTCCTCCTCCTCCTCCTCCTCCTCCTCCTCCTCCTCCTCCTCCTCCTCCTCGCGATATTTACTCAGATGATACGAGTATAGGATATTAGTATTCTCTCTCTCTCTCTCTCTCTCTCTCTCTCTCTCTCTCTCTCTCTCTCTCTCTCTCTCTCTCTCTCTCTCTCTCTCTCTCTCTCTCTCTCTCTCTCTCTCTCTCTCTCTCTCTCTCTCTCTCTCTCTCTCTCTCTCTCTCTCTCTCTCTCTCTCTCTCTCTCTAGTCTAATAGCATTTACATATCAGCCTTCACGTAGCCTTCCTATTTCGTCAGTCGGAGATTAGACAATGTTGTTGCTGCAGCTCCCACAAACAGCCTCTTTTGAATGTAATATTGTTGTTCACCTTCACTTCCATATATTCCTCCTTCCTCTTTCTTTCTTTCTTTTCCTTCTCCCTTTTCTTCCTCCTCCTCCTCCTCCTCCTCCTCCTCCTCCTCCTCCTCCTCCTCCTCCTCCTCCTCGTCCCTGTGCGTTTTCTTTTCTTTCTTTCCCCATTCTTCCTCTTCCTCGTTCTCCTCCTGCAGTAATTTTCGGTTATTATTTCACTGAGAGCAAACGTTTCATAAAATTTTTCCCTCGCCTCCACTAATTAATCTGCACTGTCGGTATAAGTAAGTGCCGCTTTTTATCATGGGTTTTTTTTTTTTTTTACTTTCTCTCTCTCTCTCTCTCTCTCTCTCTCTCTCTCTCTCTCTCTCTCTCTCTCTCTTCCAGCGGCAACCTGCATCCACCTTCTCCTAAATCCCGCAATATTTGCCTAGTAAACATCCTCTGTTCTTTGCGAGAGTCACGAGGGCCTGGCGGGGCACTGCTCGACTGCTGGCGGTGGGTGGCGGTGCTCCTGAAGGTTATTGGAGTGTGCGAGGTGCTGTGAGGGATATTACGAGTTTCTGATCCCTCCAGGGCGTCTTGTGCTGTTCTTAATGGGTCGGTCTGTGCTTCCTGGACCTTCGTTGCGCCCGTGGGTTGTCTGGGCTCTCCTCTGCTCGTGGATTAACTGTGACTTCGAGAGTGTATGTATTTAGTTTTTTTTTCTTTCTTACTTTTTAATTTTTTTGTGGGCTCTTTTTTACTTCTAAATTAACTGTGACTTCATGAGTTTATTTTCTTATATATTTCTTATTTAATTCGGTTTTATTTGTTTATTTATTTATTTTTTTTTAGTGGGGGGAGTGATGTGGGATATTTGAATGACAACTGAAAATAAGAGGAAAACTACCCTCTTCAATTCAGCTTCCTTAAAGATAATCAACACGTGTGTGTGTGTGTGTGTGTGTGTGTGTGTGTGTGTGTGTGTGTGTGTGTGTGTGTGTGTGTGTGTGTGTGTGTGTGTGTGTGTGTGTGTGTGTGTGTGTGTGTGTGTGTGTGTGTGTGTGTGTGTGTGTGTGTGTGTGTGTGTGAGAAATGGAGGATTTTTTATACATAACAAAAAAGTGAGAAGGGAAAGATGCTGTTAACCCCTTCAGTACCATGGCGCGTTTTCATATTCATTCTGCTTACTATTTGGTGATTTTCTACAGTTTCAAGAACTTAATGTAGGGATTAAAATAGTGAAGACTCTGGCCATTAATCTTCTGACCTCTATAGATCCTTCCTATTGTAAATAAAATCATCTAATCACACCGAAAGTTCAAGGTAAAAATGCGTCCCAGTACTGAAAGACTTAAATTCAGCTTCCTTAAAAGATTATACGGAATTAGAGAGTGTACTAGTGAAAACCATGGAAGGCTGAAGTTACTGGTTAGCTCGTGCATTAAGTAATAAAGTGGACAGATTATGAGTCTGTTCCACTGAGGTTGTTTTACGTTCCTGGTTGTGGCAGCTCGTACTGTCTCCTGCTGGCTATAGTCGTGTTTGTGTTTCCCAGGAGTTTTACTGATATTTGACATAGCCACGGAATGTTAACTGTGTATTTCTTCCCACAGTAGTGGTCGTGCGGATTTGACGATGTTCTGATCACTAACGTATCAATATGTGCCTCGTGTATCTCTGGCGTCTGAAGCGGTTATGTCTACTCGCGTTACTCACTTATGTTGCGTAGGTTTTCATGGTCTTATGGTACATCTATCTATCTATCTACCCATCTGTCTATCTGTCGATATATCTATCTATCTATCTATCTATCTATTCAGTTATGCCTGAGGTGTGAGTTTTGTGAGTGTTCCTGTATCGTGACTAACTCCGTGGTACTACTTGGATTCCGTTTTCCTTCGTCATGTTCCCTCCCAGACGATGGGGCGCTTTTCTCTCTCCTGACAGAACATAAGACTTCTGGCTCTTCTCACGCCCTGCTAGGTCCATCGGGTTCATCTTGTAGGCGCCGCACTCTCCCAAGAGGCACTGAATCGATTTTATGTGTAATGCAAAAATGTGAGGCGGACGTGGCTGCTCTGCTTTTTCCCCTTGTGGATGGAAGTTTGGAATTATAGTCCCTCCTTTATGTTTAAGCCTCTTTTAGTTGTTTTTAAGGTTATTAAGAAACTTTGTTCCTCCTACCCTCCTCTCTCCATTGTGCTACCTCCGCCCCTCGCCCAACCTTCTCTTCCACAGCCACATGGTTCTCCCTCGTAGTTTAGTCCTCCCCCACTCCTTATCTCCCTCCTTTTTTTTTTTGCTTTACCTCTGCTTCCCTCCCCACTCCATTCTCCACTTGCCTCACTCCACTCTTCCCTTCATTCCTCCTCTCCTCCCACCTCCATCGCCTGGTAATGGCATGAAGGTTCGCAATTGTCAGGCTGTACAACTTGGTATGAGTGAGTGTTTCCATGTCATCAATACACAACGGGAGTGGCGTGCGGGCCGCTGCGGTGCAGCAGACAACACGTTTGGCAGCCACTGTGGGGATACCCGACAACCCTTTAATTGCCTGCCAGTCACGTGGGAGGTGATGGTGAAAAGAATTTGTTTGGTCATAATTTTTTCCTTTGTTCATGCGTGTTCATCCCCTTTCCCTTCATTTCGTTTTGTAATCTCTTTCATATCTCCACCTTTTGTCTCTATATCATCACTCTCCTCCCCTGGGTATTGTTCTCATATCCCTTTTATCCCTCCTATTTCGCTGATCCATCCTAGTGCGTCTCTCTCTCCATTCTATTTACCTCCTGCTCTTCCTCATGGCACTCTTACTGCCGCACCTCGTACACTGCCGGAGGCACTGAAGGTGGCCGTGGTGGTGGTGGTGATGGTGGTGAGAGTGACAGGATGCCTGCTCTCATTCTCCTGGGTAACGATGCCCGGGAGACCAACGTGAGTGGTACTTGTTGAGGAAGGTGTGTGTGTGTGTGTGTGTGTGCCGGTAGTGTATAGGCTGCACCTCACGCTCATTAAAGTGGATATACTGTAGTGGAAGGATGCGGTGAAGCAAGGTAGGAATGCTATTCCATCGGCGTGTTTGTGTGTGTGTGTGTGTGTGTGTGTGTGTGTGTGTGTGTGTGTGTGTGTGTGTGTGTGTGTGTGTGTGTGTGTGTGTGTGTGTGTGTGTGTGTGTGTGTGTGTGTGTGTGTGTGTGATTCACCTCGGTTGTCTGCTGGTCACCCAGCCAGTCTTCCCCATTACGGAGCGAGCTCAGAGCTCATAGACCGATCTTCGGGTAGGACTGAAACTACATAACACTTCAGTACCATGTGTGTGTGTGTGTGTGTGAAGGGGA
>NC_059296.1:16884437-16899437 GCF_017591435.1 Portunus trituberculatus
GGATAGCAGAGGGAACCACTCCTCCCTCGCAATGATGATGACGTTAGTCTTGTCCTTGTGTGGGAGAGGAAGCTGAATCGTGAAGGAAGGAGAAGGAAGGACAGAGAGAGAGAAAGGGAAGTAAGGAAAGAACAGGATAAAAAATGTGAAGAATACGGTCTCTATGGCGCAGGTAGAAACTTCTAGAGTCGAAGGAAAAACAGTGAAAGAAAAAAGAAGAAAAAAAAAGAACAGCATAAGGAAAGCAAAATGAAAGAAATCTCTGGAGGCAAAGGAAAAGCAGTGAAAGAAAAGAAAGTAAGGAAAGAACAAAATTAAAGCGAAGGTGAAGAAGCCCGTGGTGTTCGGTATGAACTATTTGAGTGAACACAATTGGATTAGTGTGTCTATGTGTTTGTGTGGGAAGTGAGGGAAGGGAGAGATGGTGCAGCTGCTTTCCTCACGTCAGTCTCCCCTCTCACCAGCAAACAACAACAAAGAAAACGTGTATTTGCAAAAGAGAAAATCGCGTCACAACACCTTGCAAGGGAAACTAAATAGATCTGGATGGCATTTCTATCAACCTGCATTATTATTGTACATAGTTATTTCTCACTCGTGCTTACGTTTTTGTTAATCAAGATCATAGTGTGCAAAATAAAGCAACAATTACTAACTCTAAAGATCGTGAAATAAAGACTATATGACATTGAAATATTCGTCTATCGTATGTTGATTATCGGATCATTGGTTGTTACTTCACTTCCGTGTCTAGAACGAGAAAAGATGTAGAATAGTAGAATACTGTAACGTCCTTAAACAATGAACACTCTTATCTTGCGCATAGGAAAAGAAAGGAAGTTTATAACATTGTAACTTCCATGACCTAGCAACGATGAACTTTTCTGCTTTGCGCCCAGAAAAAATAAATAAAAGAAGAAAAAACCCTGAGAATATTGTGACCTCCATAACCAAGCAACAGTGAACTCGCTTACAGGACACCAAAGCTGACGGAAGGAAGGCAACGCAAACTGTTTCCTTGATTGAGAGGCACTGCTTTGCGCTAGTCCGTGCAGGCCGCACCTACCTGCCAACACTGTACTTCTTGCTTGCCTGCGCCTAGTCTGCGTGAATCTTGTAGTGAACCGCGGCCAATCAACATCACAGACTCTCTCTCTCTCTCTCTCTCTCTCTCTCTCTCTCTGGGTTATTAACTCACTGTCCTGCGTTAGCGTGTAAGTTAATGTAATGTTTCAAAGTTGAGGTAGCTGACCCACTTCTACTATCACTTTCCCTCTATATCATCTCAGTTTACATTAAGCTCCGCCCCTTGCTGCTCCCCACACGTGTTGTATAACATTTTCCTCCTCGTTAACTCAATAATTATCAACCTTTGACCCCACTATCCTTTCACCCGTGTGTTTATTGTTTTTTTTTTCTTAAATTATTGCCGTTTCTTCCCTCACAGTGGTTTCAGATTAGTCCTAACAACATGGTTTCTTCTTCCAAGTGGCAGTTATTATTTCTTATGTAATTACTTTTTCCTTACTCTATGTTTACGACAAGGCTACTCCTTCCAAGTAAAAGTAAAAAGGAGAAGATGAGATTTACTTGCCTTTTAAGTTTGTTGCTGCTATTGTCACCCTGTGTTAACAATAAGAACACCGTAAAAATATAGTTTTCATGTACACCTGCACATAAAAGACAGAAAACAGAAGATCAATTATTTATTCGAAATGTATTAAATTATTTAAGATACACGTACAAAAAAATACAGCTAAAAATTTAAGGATGATTATTTAAAAAAGTTATATATATATATATATATATATATATATATATATATATATATATATATATATATATATATATATATATATATATATATATATATATATATATATATATATATATATATATATATATATATATATATATATATATATATATATATATATATATATATATATATATATATATATATATATATATATATATATATATATATATATATATATATATATATATATATATATATAACATTTGGTTGTAATTATAAGGCAAATTCTTTAAACCACGACAATATTGATCTTAGTACCAGATTTTCCTAAAACCCACGATACAAGACCTTTAAATTAGAGACAAAAGAGAAAGGAAATTGAACCCTTCACCCCTCATCTCTTATCCCTGCGCCACGCTAATGAGTAAACAAAGACACGCTAGTCTGTGGTTACCGCGCCTTCCTCTGCACCGTGGTGTGATGCACGCTGCAGCACGCGACGCACGGAAGGGTGAGGGACGCAACTTGCAGCTGTGCAGAGAGAGCTGAGTATTGAACCCTGCCGTGATTCCGGGATGATAATAGAACAGAAGCAAGTGACTGGTAGAACGAAGTGCTGGAGGAGAAAGGGGAACAGGAAGAAGCAGGAGTGAAAGGAGGAATAAAAATAGTTTGAAATATAAGAAAGAAGGAAACACTATTTCTATTCTATTCTATTTTTCACGAGGAGTGTATAGGAGTTAGGGGGACAGAGTAATGACATGAAGAGCATGAACAAGAAAAAGGAAAAGTAAATGAAAAAGACATGATGGTGCTGGTAGTAGTAGTAGTAGTAGTAGTAGTAGTAGTAGTAGTAGTAGTAGTAGTAGTAGTAGTAGTAGTAGTAGTAGTAGTAGTTGTAGTAGTAGTGGTAGTAGAAGTAGTAGTAGTAGTAGTCGTTGTTGTTGTTATTGTTATTGTTGTTGTTGCTTTTGTTGTTGTTGTTGTTGTTGTTGTTGTTGAAGAAGAAACACCGACGACGATGACGACAACAACAACAACAACAACAACAATAATAATAATGATAAAAAAAGAATAAATAAAAAAAACAACAGCAAGAACAACAACCACAAGAGAAAAAAGACAGCAGAAAACAACAGAAGAGAAAGACTTCCCTCTCCCTCCGTTGAAGAAAAAAAAAAAAACAATATATATGTATGATCAACAAAATCCATGAGAATATAACTCCTCGTTCGCCCTGGAGTCCTCGCGTCGCGCCTCACTGCTCCCAGCTTCCTGCCACTCCCTCTCCAGTCCCGCCACCTGATTCCGCGACGCAAACTCATTGAAGTAAAGGGAGGCACAAAGGAAAGAATATAAGAAAATGGTAAGTATGTCAATAAAATAGAATCAGAAATGTCAGTAAAATCCTCATGAGACTGAGCGTCCTTGTAAAACTTGAGGCTCTCAACTTGCAAAGAGCTCGAGTCGTTTCTCATTTTAGTGAAACATGGATGTGAGCGGAAATGTTATGTGTCGGGTGTGTGTTGGATTATGCTAGAGATTGTTTATCTCACAAACTCTCATCTCCACGAAACTCTTGGTACGCGTTGCTGCGGCGAGTTATGTATCTCACACGGCACCACCAGGATCCTGGAACTCCTGGAGGTGAGGAGGCCGTGGAGGCTGTGAGGAGGTCAGCTGACCCCAATTTGGCTCTTTTGTCTGACAAGTAAAAGTCGGTGGCGACCCATGGGAGGATGCTGCCATTAATCTTCCCTCGTAGAAAGACTTTGAAAGCCTTCCTTTAAACGGATGTCTCACGTTATTAATTGCTCAGGGAAAAGATAGGGCTGAGTCTCCCTAAAACAGGGGTTCTCAACCTGGGATACGCGTATCCCCAAGGGTGCTTGAGAGGAATTTTGGGGGTACGTGGCAGGTTTCTCAAAATACTTCAGCTTTGAATAACTGCAAATTTGTTTATAGTATACGAAGTGACCTACATGTGCTAGGCAGGATGTGTCCTTCACTAGAACCAGGACACGTTAACAACGTTAACAAGGAAATTCTTGGAGTTATATCACTTGAGAGGAAGCTCTCTTGGATTACAGTTGCCACACAACCTTGCAAACCTATAATATTTGTTCCAATTTATTATTTTATATGTTATTCACACACACAGTGACTTATTTATCACTATCACTAGTTACAAGTTGCAACTAGCTGGAAGCAACACTAGTTCATTGCCATAATAATCGAAAATTGTCCGCTATAGTTCCTTTTTGGTAAATGTATTGCATGTTAGTCACATATAGTGTCTCCCTGTGAGGTACCAGTTCCTATCGACACTACCTCATAGAAACATACTAATATTCATTAAAAGTTTTGTCTGCTTCACATATATAACACAAATTAAACTTAATAAACTAAGTCAATAAATCATGCATTTATTCTTACCCTTCCTGACGCTGGATTGTGGGAAAGGGATACGTGATCAATACTGAAAGACTTCGAGGGGTACATAAGATTAAAAAGGTTGAGAACCCCTGCCCTAAAAGGTGGCACACTTATGTGTTCTCACTTTAATGCCCTGCCGCCTGCCGCCCATCTGCTAAAGCCAGTGGTGTTCGACGATCGTTGTGTTGTGATGAACTTTTACTTAAAAATGTGAATGTGTGTCATCCACGAGGGAAATACAAGCACGTAATTGTTCCTAAAACATGTATGGATGGACGGGATCCGTACACCGACCCTAGCGCGCGCACACACACACACACACACACACACACACACACACACACACACACACACACACACGCACACACACACACACACACACACACACACACTCGTTTCTGTATCATTTATCTTAGCGACTAGGAATTAACTACCAGAAGAGAGTCTAGCGCCTGCCTGCCATGAGTGAGGCTCGCGGTGTTCTGTCAGAGTGGCGGAACGTTCATGCCACCAGGAAGCTCATGCAGCAACACCGCAGCAACACCCGCCAACTTGACCTGTCCTCCTCCTGCCGCCGCGCGTAACGCTGACCTACATCCCGTTTAAAAGTATATTTCAACAAAAATTTGCGAGAGAAATTTGCGCTTATTGCAACCTAGATAACGATGTTACATGACTCTTTGCCCTCAATACCAAGGTAGTCTTAAATGTACGAGGCGATGCTAAAGTTTTCTTTGGTCATGTGTGTCGGTGGTCAGTGATCCACCGGTGGGTGAGCATTTCAAGTGGTGTTCTGGGTCACCTTATTAATGAGGTCTTTTTTTTTTTTTATCTTTCCAGGTGAGTGACTTTTTCCGGTGATGAAACAGCCTGAGAGGGAACAAGGTGCAGGTGAGTTGTGGGGCTACAGGTGAGGGAAGGTTGTGAATGGAGGGTATGCATCACTTCACGTAGGGAAGGTGGAAACGGAAAGGGATGGATAGATTACATTAAGAGTAATGAACAAAAGCGAAATAAGAGAGAAATGTTCACAAGTGAAATATTTACACACACACACACACACACACACACACACACACACACACACACACACACACACACACACACACACACACACACACACACACACACACAGTGACGAAGTGGAGGTAGAAAAAATAATGTCACCATTTTCATGAAACTTCTCTATGCAGTGCGCGGAAAAAGTGTGATAATTTGTTTACGTGGAGAGAAAGAAATAACGCACATCATTTCTAAAAACACTCCAAACTGTAAAATTAACGCTAGAATAGAAGCATAATGATTTGGTAGAATAGGAGGAAAGAGAGGAAGTCGAAGAATATAAAAAGAAGATTACACAAGGAAAATGCAGACGGCAACAAATGTGTTGGTGCTAGCAAGGATGTTTGGAGAACTACAGGAATTACACCGCATAAGCTCCAAGTGAGGCAGAAGTAGGACAGTGCCGAGACTGACATGAAAATTCTGTTTGAAGCGCAGTGAAAAGAAGAGAGAGAGAGAGAGAGAGAGAGAGAGAGAGAGAGAGAGAGAGAGAGAGAGAGAGAGAGAGAGAGAGAGAGAGAGAGAGAGAGAGAGAGAGAGAGAGAGAGAGAGAGAGAGAGAGAGAGAGAGAGAGAGAGAGAGAGAGAGTTCTTGTGACTTACTAGTATTTACAGCTGCCAAATAAGTGACCGGTTATATTAACGTTAAGTCAGTTTTGTACCACTATAAGAATTCAACTTTCCATACACGAGCAAGACTTTCAAATATTTACAGCCTCTTTGCCTGATTATCGTGTAGACTGAACTGTTTGCTAACGATCTGAAGTTCTTTATTCCTAGTGATATTTGATTGCTTTATAGATAAGCGGTCGTTTTGTTGTTCGCTCGCTGTCTTTGCTTCGATATGCTTAACAAACAAATTTTGAGTCTATCATCATATATTTTGTAAACTAAGAAAATAATTTTATTAGGAGTAGTAAGAGAAGGAAGTGGAGAAAAACGTGAGTAGAACCAGGAGCACGAGGAGTAGGAGAAAACTGAGGAAGCCGAGGATGGAACCAGAAAGATGAAGAAAAGAGGGGATAAGGAGAATGAGAAAAAAGAGAAAAGCAGGTGCAAGAGGGAGGAAAACATCTAGAAAGACCTCACCTGACGTATAGCATGACGCATCATCTCCGCCACCATACAACACGCAGGTATGAGTCGCTGGAAATCCCCACCACCTGCCCCTGTTCCTCTCGCGTGTTTGGTTCCACGTGCATAGTGATGGAGGAGTGCCGGGAGGAAAGTGAGGGAAGAGGGAGAAAGGGCAAGGCTGGGGAACGATCACTATGGGTCACTGCTGTTGTGGATAAGTGTAAAGAGAAGGTTTGGTGAGGGGGTAAAGAATCACAAACTGCGTAAAAGGGTGGGACTCGGAGAAGTTCTTGAATGTTGTTTGTGACGGTATGAAATTAATTTATTTTACGAATTGAGGCAGGCGCGGCACAAATTTGACCTGGCTCCGGCTGCAAGAGAAATCATCCTGGCTATTCTGGTTACAATTCCAGGTGTGAAATTTTGTGTGGTTATGAATTCAACATTATAACTAAGAAAATCATTAGAATTTAGCGAAAAAGAGAAGTAAAAAAAAGAAAACGCCGAAATGTAGAAGAGAAGGAAAAGTAAGAAAATCCGTAGATGCTCGAAGAAAGAAAAAGAAAACCAGAAGAAATTAAATGAAAGAGAGAGAGAGAGAGAGAGAGAGAGAGAGAGAGAGAGAGAGAGAGAGAGAGAGAGAGAGAGAGAGAGAGAGAGAGAGAGATGTACTCGTAAGCATATTGGTCTGGATATGGAAACTAGGTCACTTAAAGAAAATAAATCATCTTTTTGCTCCTCTTCCTCTGCCTATCCTCAACATTTTCTCCCTCTTCTTCTGTTATCATATCTCTCCCTTGACTCCTTTCCCATCCTTCATTTACTCCATGTTTTCTCCATCTCCTCTTAGCTTTAAATTTCCTTCATTCCCTCAACGGTTCTTCTTACAGATACACTCTTTTCATATCTTAGTCTGTTTTTATTGTATATATTTTCCCCTTATCTTTTGCCCTTCACGTTTCTCTCCATAATACTGCTGCTCCTCCTAGTTATCCCTCCTGTCCCCCATTTTTCAGTACATACGCAAACGCGCGCACACACACACACACACACACACACACACACACACACACACACACACACACACACGATTTCTTACTCTCTTCTGACCTCTGTCACCACGCCCACACTCATGACCTTTCCCACTCACCTTCCTGTGCCACACCCTGCCGTCACACCGTCACGCCCGTCCAGCCACCGTCCACCACGTCACCGCCACCTTCTGCAGCCTCATTATTGCGGATTGAATAATTCAGTGAAGTGTGTGGCTCCGTGTGGTGGCTGCAAACACTGCCAGCACGCCCCTGCACTCTGCGATAATTAATTGAGTTATGGCATTGAGTGTGGTGGGGGTGATACAGCAAGACGAGGAACGTGTCTTGTGCTACTCCCGGCGTCCTTCACGTGCCGGCACAGGTACTACACTACTTACGCAATGCCTTTTGTCGCTCATTTTTTGTAGTATGTTTTTATGCAGGAAAACATACTTAGAAGAGTGTTTTTTATATCCTATTGTGTTTTCCTATACCGCTAATACTACAAATCAATGTGAATTACATACATTGTGCAGATGGCTGTGTACACAGTCAATAATTTAACACATCAGCATAAGACCATGTGGTCTGTACAGCACATTCCTTGAACCACCGCCACCATTCCTTCGAGTTTACATACGGGCGAGCGATTACACATGAAATATGTACACACCTAGACCTTTCTGGGTAAAGTTGTACTGTACGCGGTAAATATTGCTACTTTATAAGATTATTAATGATGAAAATATCTACAGGAAGGAAGATGCTGAAGTAGCTTTGTTTTCGTTTAGTGTGTGTGTGTGTGTGTGTGTGTGTGTGTGTGCGCGTGCGTCATTCACCTATGGTCATCTACTGGTCACCCAGCTAGTTCTTTCGCTACAGAAAGAGCTTAGATCTCATACTGACCGACCTTCAGGTAGAACTGAGCTAGACCACACACCAGAACAGCGAGACCACAGGCCCTCAGGTTCCATCCTGCACCTACGTATTTGCTGCAAGGTGAACATGGGCTACACATTAAGAGGCTCGCCTATTTGCCTCACCGCCGGGATTCTACTCCCGGTCCTTCTCGGTTATGTGTGTGTGTGTGTGTGTGTGTGTGTGTGTGTGTGTGTGTGTGTGTGTGTGTGTGTGTGTGTGTCATAGAGGTTGCTGTATTAGCGTGTCAAGCACAAAAGTGACAATAGCATGGCACTAGAGACTCGAAGCATCTGTTTGAACATTCAACAGGCGGGGTAGAGACGTGTTTTGAGTCCTGAGATGAGGCCACCGACGTGCAGGGCCGAGCGTGCGGCGCGTCACAGGTGTGTAACCTGCGAGAAAAACGAGGGAATGAGAAGCAATAGATGTGCTCCGGAGACAGGAAGGTGTAGGACCAAGGCTCAGTGGTTGCCGTGAGAGTCTTGCAGGATGAAGGTTGTTGCGGGAAACTAATGTGTTGAGGTCGTATTACAGGAATCCTCTCGCGATCTGAACTTTTTTTCCAAACATCAAGGATCATTATAGGCAAAACTAATTCATTAGGAATAGTTCCGTAATGTTTTATTTTCATTTCGATGTACACGCGTCAAAGTAGGTTTTACCTTCACCTAGCAAGAGTATTACGCAGGTCATGAGCGGAAGGAAAGTTCACGAAAATTAAAGACATAATGAAGCCATGTCTGGTGATGCCTTATACGTGTAGCGTCGTAATGAACAGACACCGAGCAACAGCCGTACCTCCCTGTCACCAGAGCAACAATGAAAATAACCTACGGTACAAATACACAAACAAAAAAAGTCCCCCCCAAAAAAAATCAAGCAAGGAGAACAAACAAACATGCCATCCGTCCCACAGGAGTCATTATGATTGATACATGTAATGATGTGTGTGAATTTTAGGCTCAGATGAACGAGTGGCGACAAATGACAGGTGCACGGCTAGGCAGTCCGTGAAGGATTCAATTAGGGGCGTTCCGGTGAGACACTAGTGAGCCAGCGGGAAACACAGTAAGAAACAGACGTCTAGGAAAGATTGTGGTAACGGCACGGAACTGATCCAAGCAGCAATATTGCACCAGTAATACGGATTGGCAATATTCAGGCTTCGTCCAGACTTGCTTGTCGCGAGTCACACTTTTTGTTCATTAATTAATCACCTGCCGAACCCCTGTGAAGTACAAGGAAGCAGTGATGGTGAGTGAATACAGCACTGGTCCACGTGATGTGTGCGTAGGTCCTGATGTGGGTGGCGGCGTCTGGCAGCCCGAGGGCACACTGCGGCCCATTCTGGAACACGGCAGGCAGCGCCGCATCGGTGTCCAGATTCCGGGTGCCGTGCCGTGCCGGTCTGGGTGGTGTCAGTGTAGCGCTGAACGTTAGTGGGTGAGGGTGGCGGTTGCAGCGTATGGTGATGAGGGCCGGCAGGTGCAGTGGGTAGCGTGAGGTGTGATATTACCAGCAAGATATGGATGCCGTAGTCTCTCATTGTACTTTGAATTAGTCATTGACTGTGATTAATTCTTTGTTCGAGAGTTACAAAAAAAAAATCTATCTGAATATTTAGTTAATCACGTGAAGTAAACTCCCACTGAATCACTGCTATGTTGGTGAAGCTCTGCAACGTCTAGGTTTATGACCTAGAGTCAGTAGCAGGTTCGTGCGGCACGTGAGCTTCACCTGCTCCAGGCAGGCGTACATCCCCACACCGGCGCTGGCACGACCCCACCCGTGTCAGTACTGTCATTGTGCGAGTAACGCGAGCGTAACCAACCAAATCGACAACCTTGAAAGTCCACCTGAAGGCCGAAGACACGCTGGAGATGAGTGTCCTTCTGCATGATGCTGCGGCCCTCGGCCTCCCATGGTTCTCCGGCAGCCAGGAGGACCAGGGAGGTAGCTAAGGTAACAGAGCACTTTATGCACTTCACCTGAACACTATTATGATTTGCTTACATTCTGCATGTACTGTGTTTACACAAGTCTGCCACACTGCTCCGCCCCAGCTGGTAATACACTGCCTCCCCGCAGCCCCACATGCACGTCCGCTAATGATGCATGGTCACGTTTTCAGGGGCCTTGATCTGAGTGTCCAGCCTGCCTCTCTGACATGTTGTGTCTGGTGCAGCCCGCCAGAATGAGGAGGAGGAGGTCAGTGAAGATGGTTACCGTGTTTTACCGCTAGACCTTCCTGGTGATGTTTTTTAACCCCTTACTGCAGGCCATAGCTGTATTCGCTTTATAATGAGGTGTGAGCTAATTTCGTAGTGGTTGTGAGCCATATGTTGCCCCGTGTGCAGTCGCTGTTGGGTCAAGTCTGACCTGTATGTGTTATTCACGAAGCTTTGGTACTAATATGTATCATTACATATCTGCTTACCATTAGAGCTTGTTTTACCTATAGCCTACGTCTGTTTAAGCTTATAATTCGCTGAGATGTAAACAAACAGAGAAGCATATGTTACCGGTTACAAGCAAAACTAAACTCAGGAACAGCATGTTGATATAATGGAGATTTGGCATTCATACTCACTGCAATATGATGTGTTTTTTTTCTGATTCCACTGTATACTCACTCTACACATGTATTTCATGTTATCTGTGTTCATTCCATGCCTAACTCTTTAACTCTATAACATAGTTAGCATTATTTCACTGAAAGCATATGCACCTTTTGTTACATCGTGCGTGGGAAGGTTATTTTTAGTGATAAGATTCTAAATCTGAAACATCCGTCAGCTTAGAATACATAAGTTTTGTCAATTTTGGTTTAGTGTAGCTCGTTGTCATCACTCGAGCTTTGCAGAGTTACTTGAGAGTCGCTGCGTCGCCTTTTAGCTGTTCCTCATGTTTTCACCAGTAGTTCCTATATCTGTTGTTGTTTGAGTCGTCCTAGAAGTGCCATGAACCACATCAGGCTTATTCAAATCTTGTTACCTACGTAGCCATTCGAAACAAGGCTCTCGTAATACAGAACACAGTGTTTGTAATTCAAGGATAATTGTACCTGACAATTCGTCAAGGCAGGAAAATTATGTTTTGAGAATTCATGATTTTCATAGAAATGTTACATGTACGGAATCGCAAACCTCACTAGTGCGTACATATCCGAACAGTTTCGTCCTTTATGATCGTCACAAGGTTCATGAGGCGTCATGAAGTTGCTTCACCTATTTTCCGTGGTGCTGGTTAAGCGTTTCCTCCTTCACAAGCATCACTTCCCTAGGCACAGGTTGTGCTTCGCAGTGTAGCTGTGATATTAATAGAACAAATGTAAGATTACTCTTCTTTACACTTCTGTTGAGTTTTTGATGCCAGCCTTCAGCGTCTCTGTGATGGCTTGAGTTGAACAAGCTACAATTGACTAAATATAATCACGCCTCGAAATGCTGTAGACTGCCCATCCACAACAACCAGCTGAAGCCGAATGTTGGAGCTCGAGGTTCTACTGCTCTTCTTTGCTTCTGGCGAACCTTTCTTTGCATGGGCTGCCGTGGTGCGCATGGGAATTACAGACGGTTAACTTTCTACGTTAATGGATCATTTCGAAACAATTTTATAGGAAAATTTGTTTTGTGTGCCATGGATGATGTTACGTGGGGTGTACTTGTTTTGGCTGTACATATACTAAAAATGTTACTGTAAGAAGAAGAAGGAGAGTGGATGATGATGTTGATGGCGATGGTGGTGATGAGAATGATAAAAACAGTAATGTGGTAATGTCTGATGCTGACACTGATATGCAAATGAGGTTGAGGAATGGCGAGGATGAGCATAATTGTGACTCTTGACGAAGCATGACATGATGTGACGAGGCGACAACACTGGCTCATTAGTGTTATGGAGAGAGAGAGAGAGAGAGAGAGAGAGAGAGAGAGAGAGAGAGAGAGACTGCCAGTGATAGACAGCATAATTGGCGTGTATTTCCCGTGTGTGTGTGTGTGTGTGTGTGTGTGTGTGTGTGTGTGTGTGTGTGTGTGTGTGTGTGTGTGTGTGTGTGTGTGTGTGTGTGTGTGTATGTGTGTGCTCCTGATGTCATAAACAATACAAGACATAAATGTTTGCTCAGAAAAATATATCATGCAGTGCATTGATATATCGCTTTTCTTTTTTCCTTTTCATCACAAAACTCGTACTGCGCATTGGAGGAAAAAATATACACGTAACGTCACTCTTATTTTAGGGCGAGTGAAAACAGTCATCTTAAACCTGTGACAATTAAAGTTACGATAGCATTCGGGATATTAAGGGAAGATCCGTGTACTAGAGTGAATGACAGTACGAGCACACTGCAAGACTTCCTCAGTTGTCAATATGTTGGAAGTGTAGAAATTTTTTTCTTCTTCTTCTTCTTCTTTCTTCTTTCTTCTTTCATCTTTCTTCTTTCTTCTTTCTTCTTCTTCTTCTTCTATATAGGCCACTATAGAGTCACTGTTTCCAGTACCCCATCCTGTGAATCAACGGATACACACCTGCCTAGAGAAAGTAAATATAGGTAACCAATATATGAAATAGCCGTACTGGACTCAATAATTATTACTGTATTGCCTTTAATGTGAATTGTGAGATCAGTTTTAATGCAACGGGCCGCCGTGGTACAGTGGAACCATGCTTGGCTTGGGGTCCGAAGGGTCTCCAAGCGCACGGGTTCGAGTCCTGTCCACGGTCCGAGTGTAGGTTGGGCTTCCTCACTCGGGGCAACGGTTTCCTAGCGGGTGGGCTTTGAGATAGGAGGTGCCCCAAAAAAGTACCCCTATACCCCATAAATTCTCGTGAAAAGCCTACATGGTGTAAATAAAAAAATATAAATAAATAAATAAAAAACCGATGTGTGTCTTTCAGAGGTTGTCGAGTGCATGGTACGTGGTGTGTGGTGGGAGGTGTGGTTGGGAGGCATGGTGTGTGGGAGATGTGTGGGAGAGGTGTAGGCCTAGTGTGTATGCGTGGGAGGCGTAGTTATGGGTGTGGCTGGAGGTAGGAGTAGGAGGGAAAATATGTATGAGACCAGCGTGGATTGAACTAGAGAACGTGAGGAAACTATGCACATCTTGCCTTAATGTCTTTCGATGTGTGTGTGTGTGTGTGTGTGTGTGTGTGAGGATGGGGGCGCGCTCTGTCTAATTTTCTATTAATATACAGAAACACGAGAGAGAGAGAGAGAGAGAGAGAGAGAGAGAGAGTGTGTGTGTGTGTGTGTGTCGGGCACGCCACGCTTATCATTTGCTAGCCGGCTGATCCTTTTTGGTCCGGAAGTTTCTATCTCCCTCCTTCCTCTCACTGATATAAAACACAGAGGGAGAGGAAGAGAAACACTGGAAATAGGAAAATAGAATGAGGAAAAACAGGTGGACGCTGATAGGAGAGGGAGGAAGAGGAATACATGGAATCTATGAAGTAAACCTTGTAAAGAAATAGATAAATAAACGTAAATCGAGAGTAGAAATAACGGGAAAGAAAATACGAGACTGGAAGTTTGATTAATAACATGACGAAGAAAAGAATAATGATAAAGAAAATATTATTCACATAGGCAGAAAGAGAAACAAAACAAAGTCAAAAGTCGGGGTTAGGAGGACGAGGCGAAACAAGAGAGGATAGAAAGGGGTAACAGTATCTGAGTAAGGGAGGAATGGAAGAGAAAAAAAAAGAAAGAAAGGCAGCGGTCACCATCTCTCATCCCCCGCCACATCTGATCTGGCCGCTCGTGGAATCATTAGTATCAAGAGAACCCCACGCGAAATCAAGTTGCTGTGGGATGTTTTGGCAGCGTGGTGGTAGATGATCTGTATGAAAGATTTAACACTGTAATCCGCTGGTGTTCATTATCATCAGGAACATCATTGTCATCCAGATCAATGTTGCTACAGTCGTTATTATTTTCTAACGTCACTGATTTACTTTCTCCCAGCGTGTTATTTTATTTTTCTTCCTGATGGTTCGTCGTATATTCGAGATGAATCCGGCTTCATGTCCGGCCCCCTCCTCCTACACCTTCTTTCTCTACTGTCTCGCTTTATATTCCACTTCTGATTTGTCCTTTTCTTATCCGATTATTCACGTACCATATCATTTCCACGGGAAGGGAATCCAGTAGCGACGCGAGGCACTTAGCACCACCCGTCCTGCCGGCATGGGAAAGAGGCGACTTAAACCACCAATATCAGTAGAACATCATCACACTTCCTGGAAATACAATGGCGCTCGCCTCCAAGTGTCCGTATTTTATGTTCGTGTCTTTTCACCAGTGCTGACGTCAGTGTTCTACGCCGGAGTGACGTCAAGTGACCTCTTCCTCCTTTCATATTTTTACACCCTACCTTGTGGACAAGACTTCCTTTATGTATGTGATTATGAGCGTAAAGGGAGCCTCGTGGACTGCGACGCACGCCAGATGAGCATCGCTGCGTCACATCTGTTTGTAGCGAAAGGTTGCGTAACGAAAGGCGGGACGGGGAGAGAAAGCAAAACAGACGTCAGAGAAGTTTTTTATGTTTATAGTGCAGCCGCAATGTCAGTGAGATGTTGCTGACGTAGATACCGGCAGGACGAGTGTAAGGTTTCTTAAGTCTCCCTTCCTCCTCTTGCTGCTTACCCATCAGCTCTATTCTTTTTTTTTTTATCTACATGTAACACCAACCTTTTGTTCCTAATGCGC
>NC_059296.1:16901937-16914437 GCF_017591435.1 Portunus trituberculatus
GAGGGTTTAGGCCAGCAAGGGCATGGAAAACATCATTACGAAGAATTTTGATTGTAGACATGAAATAGTCAGAGGGAGGAGGAGAGGGAGGACAAGCCCAGAATCGTCCAAGGTGGAGTTGTGAGCAAAGGTTTGAGAAAAGAGTTCAGCTTTAGAGACAGAAGAGATGGCAGTGGTGCCATCAGGATGAAATAAAGGAGGAAAGATGAAGAAGTGAAGTTATTTGAGATGTTTTTGGCTAGATGCCAGAAGTCACGAGGAGAGTTTGAGTTTGAAAGATTTTGACATTTTCTATTTATGAAAGAGTGTTTGGCAAGTTGAAGAACAGACTTGGCATGATTCCGGGCAGAGATATAAAGTGCATGAGATTCAGGAGATGGAAGGCTCAAGTACCTTTTGTGGGCAACCTCTCTATCATGTATAGCACGAGAACAGGCTGAGTTAAACCAAGGTTTAGAAGGTTTAGGTTGAGAAAAGAATGAGGAATGTACGCCTCCATGCCAGACACTAACACCTCTGTTATGCGTTCAGCACAAAGAGATGGGTCTCTGACACGGAAGCAATAATCATTCCAGGAAAATCAGCATAATACCTCCTCAGGTCCCCCAACTGGCAGAGGCAAAACGCCAGAGGCACCTTCGCTTTGGGGATCCTGTGGAGGATTGGAGAAATAGGACAAGATACAGAAATGAGATTGTGATCGGAGGAGCCCAACGGAGATGAAAGGGTGACAGCATAAGCAGAAGGGTTAGAGGTGAGGAAGAGATCAAGAATGTTGGGCGTGTCTCCAAGACGGTCAGGAATACGAGTAGGGTGTTGCACCAGTTGCTCTAGGTCATGGAGGATAGCAAAGTTGAAGGCTAGTTCACCAGGATGGTCAGTGAAGGGAGAGGAAAGCCAAAGCTGGTGGTGAACATTGAAATCTCCAAGAATGGAAATCTCAGCGAAAGGGTAGAGGGACAGAATGTGCTCCACTTTGGAAGTTAAGTAGTCGAAGAATTTACTATAGTCAGAAGAGTTAGGGAGAGATAAACAGCACAGATGAATTTAGTTTGAGAGTGACTGTTAAGTCGTAGCCAGATGGTGGAAAATTCGGAAGACTCAAGAGCGTGGGCACGAGAGCAAGTTAAGTCGTTGCGTACATAGACGCAACATCCAGCTTTGGAATGAAAATGAGAATAGAGAAAGTAGGAGGGAACAGAGAAGGGGCTACTGTCAGTTGCCTCAGACAGCTGTGTTTCGGTGAGGAAAAGAAGATGAGGTTTAGTAGAGGAGAGGTGGTGTTCCACAGATTGAAAATTAGATCTAAGACCACGAATGTTGCAGAAGTTAATGTAGAAAAAGTTGAGAGAGGTGTCAAGGCATTTGAGGTCATTAACATGAGAGGAGTCCGACCTGGGGACATTTTGGTCTCCTCCCCAGAAGGGGACTCCGAGGCATAGTAGTTGGAGCCCATTTTGCTTTTAAATTTTGATTTTCAGGTGAAGGGTGTATGTGTGGTAAGTGCATGTAGTTTTGTGTGAAGAAGGAGATATATATATATATATATATATATATATATATATATATATATATATATATATATATATATATATATATATATATATATATATATATATATATATATATATATATATATATATATATATATATATATATATATATATATATATATATATATATATATATATATATATATATATATATATATATATATATATATATATATATATATATATATATATATATATATATATATAGTAAAAGAATGTATGTCTGAATGAGAGAGAGAGAGAGAGAGAGAGAGAGAGAGAGAGAGAGAGAGAGAGAGAGAGAGAGAGAGAGAGAGAGAGAGAGAGAGAGATGTGAATGTAACATTAATAATAGCAATAGAAAGAAGATATGTAAATGTCAAAAAAGGAAATAGTATACCATGAAAAATATACTACATTGCAGATCAGAAAAATATGAATAAATGATGCCGTAACAAAGAAAGAACAGATATTTTGTCGACATAATGATGACGACAATAATGATGATACTAATAAGACTGATGAACACAATAAGGATAATAGTAATGATAATAGTAGTAGTATCGACAATAGAATAAGTAACAATAATAATAATAATAACAACAATAATAATAATAATAATAATAATAATAATAATAATAATAATAATAATAAAAACCATCATCATCATCAGCATAATAATAGTAATGATAATGATGATGATAATGATAATAATATCAATAGTAATGATGATAGTGATAATAATAGCAGTGATGATAACAATAATAAAATTAGTTCATGTTTTGTTGCGCGCGCGCACGCTCACACACACACACACACACACACACACACACACACACACACACACACACACACACACATTTTCCCTTGAGAATGTTGCTGAAATGAATAAGAAAAAATAAAATCAGATGTAGTCTTGGCGGTCCTCTCGTAAAAGAGTTGGTGTGTTGTTGGTGTGTTAGTTTAGGGCGTCTTTGTCGGTTCTAGCAGCTCTGAGGTCTCCCGGCAGGCAGCGGTCCTCTTGACTTCGATTTTATTTTCACAGTTGAATGCAAGCCAAGAAGTGAATACTGGATAAGAGGGTGAACGCCCCCCGCTGCCGCCCACAAAGCCGAGAGAGAGAGAGAGAGAGGGAGAGGGAGGGGGGGGCAGTGTTGGGGGATGGGAATACACCTCAAATGCTAAAATCAATTAAGTTTAGGAGGTGACGTGGTGGTCCTCTTTAAAGTGTGTACTTATTCCAAAGGAGGAGTAAAGTGGTGGAAGGCGGTCCGCTCCAGTGGTAGCCAGCTGGAGCACAGGGCGGGTGAAAGCGTCAAGATTCTCATTGAATATTACATTAGTACACACGAGTGAAACATTCATGGGAATGTGCCTCAAGTCTTGTGTAATATAACCACAAAAGTAGAATCGATGAGAGTGTTATGCAACAGAAACGCAGGAATAGACGGAGGAAGACAGGAGTCAGCAGGTGCATTAACTTGTGTCCTTGAGCAAGTCATCTTCACAAGAGACTGAAGACTGCACGTGGAGATATGAAGGTAATCGCCGGAATCCACTTGATCCTCCCGGCAGCACCTGATGGGGGTCCCCCGAGATCATAAACTCAAACATCTTGTCTCGACTTGTTATTACGTCTCAAGTGGAATTTACAGTGGTTTTCAAGGATAATTTCATGATATTAATGGTTTAGCAAGGATTCTGCATCATCAGTTGGAAAATTACTCATGAGAATGCGACTGATTTATTTTTGTAGTCTGAAAATATAAGTTTCGGAATCCAGGGCCCAATGCAGAAGATGCGGAAGATGTGCAGATCCGTATAACATTTAAAAAGCAGTAAAGTGTCCATGATCTTCGTGCCGCGGAACCTTTGTAGTCTTAAAAGTCACGACACATTTACAATTACGCCGTATCGATGAATATGCAGTTAGGTAGTGGGAGCCTTGATTGACAGTCATCATCTGTTACGGAGACTCTCTTCTTATTGCTCGTGGGTTTTATAGTGTTGTTATAAATGGTAGCTCGAACCGCTCAAAACTGTCTGGTATCAGGATACAGTTGTGTTGTCGAGAGAGAGAGAGAGAGAGAGAGAGAGAGAGAGAGAGAGAGAGAGAATCATGTTGACCTTCTGTGCAAGCTTCGTCCGTCATCCTCGCATTCTATGAATTATGTATAAGCATGTGGGCGGCCGTTCTCGCGCTACATCACAGGAAGAGCCCTAACTGTTTCATCTCATCAATCTCTCCTTCTCCAGATGACTTGCTTGCAGCTATTCATCTTCGCTCTCACAATCCTCGTATTTCATTGTTATTCTGGAGACGACTTTCAGCGCGTTGTTAGGTGATGGGCCAAAGCACATCAGAATTTTAGATGATTTCCATGCCGTTGATAATTAACGTTAAGGACATGACGGTCCCTCGGGAGATGGGTGGCAGAGTTCATCGAGCCATTCCCTCTGCTGTTGTAAAGTGTAGAAATGAGAACTTTTAACGCTTTTGTTTCTTGGTGTTTCCCCTCATCACTTTGCGATAGTATTCTGATTTGTTCTTTCATCTACTTATTCATCCTACTAGTTTATTCTTTTCATTTTATCCTCTTATTCTTTTCATTTGGCATATTTCTTTGTTATCCTTTTATAATCGAGCCGCAGCACCAATGGACGTCAACTGTTTGCAGAATCTTTTGTTGTCTGAGGCAGCAACGTGAGGTAGAGACAGCTGATCGAAGTCTGGCTCCCAGGCGGCCAGACAGCCACGCCTGGTGTGGTGACTCAGCGAGGCAGGCAGGCAGGCAGGCAGGAGGCGCCCTGGGGAGGAACCCTTTCCAACATCCTTCCCGTTTCTCTTCCCTCTCTTCTCCTTCCTCTCATTCCCTCTCATTCGTTATTAGTGGGAGGGTGAGGTGAGTGTCATATCAACTCCACCTGTGCCTCCAGGCCATGTGCTCCACAATGGCTGTGTTAGCCGAAAAGAATACGCATTACCTCCTGACCAGTTCTACTCTCCCCTGACTCGCCATCAACCGTGCGCATGGACGCAGTATGAATGAAAACGAGTTTTCGTAATAAATTCACAAGTAACGCTGTATCATGGGACATTCCGGAGTGTGTTAAGCCGGTGTATGGTGACCGCTTCCGTGCGAGGCTGTCCCCACTAGCCTTATGGGGAATCATGTTGACGGGGTTGTTTTAGTTTTGCTTAAAGTTTTATGAGCATTGTATCTTTAGGATATTATAGCCGTAGGAACGTAACTGTTCGTTACAACAAGGGGCCGCCGTTGTGACTAATATTGTGTCTGCTGTTAGGGCAGAGGAAATTCCCAATACATGGTACCATGGCTTCTTAGGGTTTATTGTCCTTGTTTTTTATTTCACTTTTTTTAATAAATGATTGATATTATTTCATTTGTTTATATTTATCTATAATTTCCTTTACGTATCATTTGCCATATTTTCCAGTTACCCGTGAAGACAATAAAAATCAATAAGTACAAAAAATGTAAATTAAGCCTCACAGATCATAAAAAAAAGTAAAAAAAAAAAGATAAAAATTACAAAAGCAAGACAAAGCAATAAGCTACAAAGTACACACAGAACAACACGATTACAGTTACAATCACAAAGGAAAAATGCAAAGACAAAAAAATAAGAGCAAAAGCAATGAAAAGCCAACCTGTATGTGCTACGGAGTGGTAGAAGGACTGACGACAAGGGTGGAGGAAATGTGTGAGGAGAACTAGATAGAAAGGCAAACCTCTGAAGTCTATTGTAAGATATGCAGTTTTGTTGAAACTAGTTGATTATTTAACTTCAGCTGTGTATGTCTATTAAAAAGTGCTTCTAATAATTTCGTGTTTGTGTTGCAGTTGACTCTATAGAATTCTATAGATAGTTGCATTGAAAGGGTGATCATTATCGTATGAATGTGATCTAATAGCCAGAAACTTTATAACATTATAATAACAATATAAAGAGAGCAAAGGGATCTGTTGATTCAACACACCACCACTTTTCTGAGTGATCCATCTCTGGGCGGGGCGGAACAGCACCTGCGTGAGGGCCTCGCCGTGAGTCGCACGAACACATCAACAGCAACCCGGAACATTTATCTCGCGCTTTTGTAAATTGGAGGCCTAGCACGCAAGGTTTCTGGGAAAATATGTGGAAACGTTAATCCAAGGAAATAATAAAAAAAAGGAAAATAAGACCGTAAAAAAAGACGCAAAATAAGTCATAAACGAAATTTTGGTGGAACCTTGACCTCAAACTGCTTTCCGTCCCTTTCATTTAACCTTGAATGAAAGACGCTGGTGGTAAAGGTGGTGGTGCTGGAGGGAGGGTGTTGGGAGATGGAAACGTCGTGCTGAGTGAAGGTGAGTCAAGGAGAGTTTGGAAGTCTTAGAGGTGTCTATAATGTATTACCTTTCCCTCGTGCCACCTTGAGGGGAGCGAGCAGAGGCAGCAAGGAAGACAAGATAGATCCAGATGTACAAACATGGCAGTGTGTGTGTGTGTGTGTGTGTGTGTGTGTGTGTGTGTGTGTGTGTGTGTGTGTGTGTTGGTGGGTGGGTGGGGATGGTTAAGAGTAAGGGGAGAAAAAGGTGCAGTGTATCAGGAGGGAGTATGAAGGGTATAAAAGTGCACTCCTGACGGCAAAGTACTGGAGTAGAGGGAAAATGTGGAGCGTGGAGTGTCGAAGGGACAAAGACGGGGCACAGGAACAAACAGCGGATGGAATGGAGCATGCACGCAGCGTGAGGTTATGGGCTGTGAGGAGGAGGAGGAGGAGGAGGAGGAGGAGGAGGAGGAGGAGGAGGAGGAGGAGGAGGAGGAGGAGGAGGAGGAGGAGGGGGAGGAGGAGGCTTGGGCATGAACACTGCGGAAAGGAGGGGAGCGGTAGATCTGCACAGGGGGAAAGGGAAAGTGTAGGTGTGGGTGTCTCTAGGGACCTTGAGGAGGGTTCCCGGAGATAACTTTGCCGCGTGACGCTTCGGTGTGGGGTGGAGCTGGAATGGTTGGTGCACTGTTTGCATTTCCTCACTTGGGATGTTAAGGCGCAATATCTTCTAGTAGGCGTTATCATCAAATACACCTGATTTTATTTAGATTAAGAAAACTAATAAAAAAAACGTTCAATATACTTAGATATCTCCGTATTTGCGGCATCCCATTTAATTGTCTCTCGGAGTAAGTCACCCTTTACATTAGAGTTGTCAGTGACAGTCAGTCTTCATTGTAGCGTGTAGGAGGATGCTTTATTCCATTCGAGTGTTTCAGTGTATGCCGAAGAATGTATATATATATATATATATATATATATATATATATATATATATATATATATATATATATATATATATATATATATATATATATATATATATATATATATATATATATATATATATATATATATATATATATATATATATATATATATATATATATATATATATATATATATATATATATATATATATATATATATATATATATATATATATATATATATATATATATATATATATATATATATATATATATATATATATATATATATATATATATATATATATATATATATATATATATATATATATATATATATATATATATATATATATACACACACACACACACACAATCAGTTAAGCAGAAGGGTGTTCCACTTCATGTAATTATAGTAGCATTTTCCCTAACCGATTTTTAAGAAAACACTACTTCTCTTGGTATAAAATTCATACACGCTTTTTATGAATAAAGATACTTGTATTTTTCAGAGTAACTGATTTTTTGGTTATGTTTTTCAAACATCGTTTAGATGTCGTAGATAGTTAATGATAATCAATAATTACCTACCTACCAAATCATAATCTGCTGTCAAGTCACTTACGTGTTTAGAAATACGTTCAAAGCACGATTTTCTGGACAACCTTCAAGTACTCCTTTGCCATCAACGCATCAGTGTACACGCTTCCCGTGGCCTCGGGACTCAACAGTAAAAAAAGATAACCAGACGCTGCTGGAACTGATTGGTTGTCACAGCTAACCATACAATTCTGTTCTCTCCCTCCACGGTGACGATGATGGTTGTCACGGAGAAAGAAGTTTGTGATGCATTATAATGTTACATGACATTCCAGAAAAAATATATCTTTAAGACACACTTGAGACGTAACTAGGAAGGTTTCGATGTTGTATAACTCAAGTAAAATTATGTATACATTAAGCAAGTCATTCCAGTAAGCAATACTTCAGCCAATCACTGGACACCTCTACCCATCCAACCACAAATGGGACCGTCCATTCCCTTCACAGTGTGAGGGAAGGATGAGAGGCGTGTCGAGATGGAGGGCGGGTGGGTGGAAGGCAGGCTTCAGTGTACCTAGAGAAGAAGTGAACGTTGATTAGTTGGAATGAGATTAAGGGTAAGCTGAGGAGATACTCATTAGGGGAAGGATTAGAGGAGATACATGTGTCTAAGAAGATATTTCCATGGATTCATTGAGGTCCCTTGTAAGGACGAGACACTGAGAGTGCTGTAGGCGAGGCTGTCAGTGCACGCCGCCTGCCTGACCATGGCCGGCTGAGGGCCAGACTGCACGTATGCCAACTTCTAAGGCTGCTCGAGGCTGCTACCATTGTCTTACTTGTGGCCTCCTGCTGTATTATTAAGATTGGTGTGTGTGTGTGTGTGTGTGTGTGTGTGTGTGTGTGTGTGTGTGTGTGTGTGTGTGTGTGTGTGTGTGTGTGTGTGTGTGTGTGTGTGTGTGTGTGTGTGTGTGTGTGTGTGTGTGTGTGTGTGTGTGTGTGTGTGTGTGTGTGTGTGTGTGTGTGTGTGTGTGTGTGTGTGTGTGTGTGTGTGTGTGTGTGTGTGTGTGTGTGTGTGTGTGTGTGTGTGTGTGAATACCCATGCATTCGTGAATGTGAGGTGAGTTTTTTTGCCTATTCACGTTCATGCGTTCGGTTGACTAAGTGTTTGCTTACATTTGTATCAAGCCACCCACTTAGAGATGCTTTGAGGAAAACTATTGTAACAACCAATCTGTTTACTACTACTATTACTGTCACCAATACCACCATCGCCGCTACTAGTAGTACTACCATCACTACCACTACCACAATCCTCTTTCTCAGCTTAGGCATCTTCTCTGGTATATCTCATGGGAAAAGTTTAGGGACGCAGGACATTAAATTGAGCAACGTCCTCTCTTACTCCTCTCCACAACGTCCACCCGCTCCCGCTCCTATCTATGTGGCCTCATTTCGCTTCCATCCTGGCCTCGTTTCGTCCCAGGCATCCCTCCCTCGCCTCGTCTCATGTGACGGCTGCTGACTAAAAACATCTCCGCCCTCAGCTTCCGCAAGTCTATGTAAAGCATCCACCGCCCGTAAGTGTTCTCCACTTGCCGATGTGGTAACCTCTCCGTAACTTCCATCATCCACCCTCGCTTCTCCTCTTCCTCCTCCCTCACCAGCCACCGCCCATCAGCTTTAGGAGAACCAAGAGAGTTAAAGGTGAGGAGAGGTGACTGTGCGTGCTTGGGTTCAGCCTGCATGGAGTGGCCTGATCCGCGGCGGAAGTGTCAAAGGTGGGTTGTCCAAGAGGAGGAGAACCATGACGGAAGTTAAGTGATCCTGAGGCAACACCGGCTAAGCGATAAAATAGGAAAAGGATACTGTGTTGAATGAGGAGGAGGAAAACTGAAAGAAAACATTAGTGGAGGAGGAGAAGGAGGGGGAGGAGGAAGACCGGAAACAGGAGTACGTAATTAGATATTAGGAAGGAAATCATCGAAATTTTGATTGATGTTTAAAGCAGAACCATTTTTTGTTGCAATTTCTTCTAGTTATATTGCAATTTCTTCTAGATTTATTTAAAAAAACGACACTAACTACTGCTACTGCTACTCCTGCCAATGATACTACTACTACTCCTACTACTACTACTCCTACTACTACTACTACTACTACTACTACTACTACTACTACTACTACTACTACTATTGCTGCTGCTGGTGCTACTAGTACTACTATTACCAATATTCTACTACTACAACTAGTACTAATGTTCTACTTCTACTTTTATTTCTTCTACTATTACTTCTACTTTTACTTCAACTACTACTACTACTAGTACTAGAATTCTACTTCTACTTTTACTTCTTCTTCTACTACTATTACTACTACTTTTACTTCGACTTCCACTACTACTACTACTTTTACTACTACTACTACTACTACTACTACTACTACTACTACTACTACTACTGCAGCAGCAGTAGCTGCTGCTGCTACTGCTGCTGCTACCGCTACTGCTACTGCTACTGCTACTACTACTACTACTACTACTACTACTACTACTACTACTACTACTATTACTCCTGGTGATGGAGGTGGTGGCGCTGCTGAAGTCACTGTCAATGCTGATATGAATTATGAATGAAGACTGAATGGTAATAATGATAGTAATAGCAACAGTAGACTGATCAACAGAGACCTTAGATACTCCAGGTGTTGATGTCAGCACCAAAAAAACTTCCCAGTGTTCTGTTTAGCGTGTACAGATGCCGACTGAGGGAATATACACAGTCACCTCCCGTCTATTTCAAAATCTTCTTTATTTTGAGAGAGAGAGAGAGAGAGAGAGAGAGAGAGAGAGAGAGAGAGAGAGAGAGAATACATCCCCAAATAGATAGGCAGCGCAATAACCTTTAGAAAGCGTTGAATGCTTTTAGGGCGGCCAGTGAGGCGGTGACGCACCGGCTAAAGGCGAGGAATGAGCCTTGTGGTGTCCGGCGGGCCGCTCACGCCTCCTGCCGCCTCCAATTATTCACTGGCGACCCGACCACCGCCAGGCTTATTGATTTGTCCCGCCGATCAGCTGAGAGAGAGAGAGAGAGAGAGAGAGAGAGAGAGAGAGAGAGAGAGAGAGGGAAGGGGGACAAATCACAACTTATAGTCATCTAGTGTTCTGGAAAGGTATTCTCACTCCCTCTATTTGTCAGTATAGCCTGTCAGTGAATTACGCTGGGTATGATTTGTTAACGTTGCCTGGATCACCTGTAAACACACACACACACACACACACACACACACACACACACACACACACACACACACACGATCGAGGAAAGATAATAGCAAGTTGTGAGCGTGTATATCAATCAATGTGCATAGAGAGAGAGAGAGAGAGAGAGAGAGAGAGAGAGAGAGAGAGAGAGAGAGAGAGAGAGTAGAAGTATCGTTGGTTTGTTTCCCACCGCTACATGTCTTTGCCTGCAGCCCTCGCCATGGGAGTTCAGAGTCCCCTTCTGTGCTGTCCATTACCCGCTGCCTTCCACTGAGGCCCTATGGGAGGGAAAGGGTGGTGGTGGTGGTGGTGGTGGTGATGCTGATGGTGGTGGAGACGGATTCAGCAATGTCGTTTATCTAGAGAGAGAGAGAGAGAGAGAGAGAGAGAGAGAGAGAGAGAGAGAGAGAGAGAGAGACAGACAGACAGACAGAGAGAGACAGACAGACAGACAGACAGAGACAGAGAGAGAGAGAGAGAGAGAGAGAGAGAGAGAGAGAGAGAGAGAGAGAGAGAGAGAGAGAGAGAGAGAGAGAATTTGTGGAGAGCGTTAGAATTAATAACCGAATTCGTTCACCACTGGAAGTATATGATTTAAAAATATCAGAATAGGGATATTGAAAGGTCACAGGAGACGCAGCCATTGTTTAGAACTCTGTGGGTGTCTCGACATTTCGCTGTAGAGAGAGAGAAAAATAAAATGCATGTTATCAAATTTTATCGTTGAACTCTTGCGCGCACACACACACACACACACACACACACACACACACACACAGTAAGGTATGAATAAAATATAAACATGCACATATACTCGTACATAAAACGCACAAAGCATGACACTGCCCACACTAGAAACACACACACTCTCTCTCTCTCTCTCTCTCTCTCTCTCTCTCTCTCTCTCTGCCATTGCCACTGTTACATGCACGGCGGGAGCAACTGGAAACACCAACACACTTCCATTCACGTTACTTCTGTCTTCCAGGTCTCCCTAATAGCAAGTCCGTCACGAGTCCGATTCAAGGCAGGCTGAGGTAGCGATAAAGGCGTGGAGATAGATGGAGGGCGTCTGGAATGGCTCTTATCTATACCAGTGATGTTTGTTACAGTTTGCAAGGCCCTGGATACGAAAGCGCTGAAGTTCTGTGAGGGAAATTGTGTGTTTTTGCTCGTAAGTCTGTGGTAATGTCTGTGTGTGTGTGTGTGTGTGTGTGTGTGTGTGTGTGTGTGTGTGTGGAATTAGTGCTGTAAGTGGATATTGTGAAGGTAAAGTCCAAGGAAAGGTAAGGTGAAGGTGATGGAGGCTCTGTGGTCAAGAAACATTGGATACAACTTGAACTGCTTCTGGTGTGTGTGTGTGTGTGTCTTTGGGAAGGTGACTGAATGTAAATGTTCAATGGAATGCATTATGTAAGTTTCCTCCACACACACACACACACACACACACACACACACACACACTCTCTCTCTCTCTCTCTCTCTCTCTCTCTCTCTTTCCTGCGTTGCTGAACGTGATCTTTCCTCTACAGTCATGAGGTTGCTGTAGGATTTGTTGTTTTTCACAGTGGCAGTCGTTATGTCTAGCTGGTCGTGTGTATAAACAAGACAACCAACACAAATGGTCTTTTACGGTTTGCCCTTCACGTTCCTTTCTTTCTCACTCCGTGCAAAAGGCCAATAGGTGTGAAACAGGCAATTGTAATGATGGTAACACTGGTAATAGTAAAATGCATATAACATGAATCCTGAAGCCAACTAATGGGTGCCTCTTCGGTATCTTTCCATTAATTCCATTACTCAAAACACTCTTCAAACACCAAATACTATACTGTACCTTCAATTTATTGTATATTATTGCGTGAGTCATCTAAAAATCATTTCTGATATTTCCT
>NC_059296.1:16916937-16921937 GCF_017591435.1 Portunus trituberculatus
TGTGTGTGTTCAATAAATTAATTGTATAAATACAATTTTGCAAATTAACGTGTCAATAGGACAAAATTTCTGTGTTATGTCTCATAGGACAAATGAAAAACAATAAGGGCTTAATTTTCTTCCTTCTATAATTTTTCAACCCCTTAAAAATACCCTATTTTCTTTTTTATTTATTTATTTTTCTAATCGCGTCTTATTCGTCTTGCGTGCTAAGGAGAATACAAACCCTGTGAAAATATAACAATGGTTTTCATCGTAGCGTGACCAGCAAAAGAAACTTATTTATGTAGCATTACATTTTTGTGTCTTATGTGGCAGTAACAAAGAGAGCCATGTGTCCTGAGGTGAAGGGGCTAAGAAAATCCTAATTTCACTCTTGGTGGTGACATTCATGTACTGACTCTGCTGTCAGGGAGGCAATCACCGACACCACATTCATGAGCACATCAAGCTCCAAAATTACTTTTTCCTTTATATGTATCCGACTTTCTTTCGTGAACAACGAAAACTTCCTAATATAGGAGCCTCGCTCAGCGCGGCGGTGGAGAATCTTTTTGTCCGCACAGCAAGCAGACGTGGCGTCGTAAATGGATTGGAAAGGTTTAAGCTCTTTTGACGTGTTTGTTTGGATGGTTGTTGAATTTTTCATATGGATGTGCGTAGTAATCAATAACCTGTACAGCTTCGTGGCAGGTGATAAGGACACTGGGTGGCGGCAGTGTCGGCGCCGGATGGAGTATCGGTCTCACTTCCTGGAACACGACAGATGCAGTGACACCCGGAGGGTAGACATCACACATGATGGACGGTGAGCGACTCGTGCAACGGGCAGGTGTGGGTCCGCAGGTGACGCTCGCCCTCCAAGAGTCATGAAGGTCGGAGTGAGGTGGGAGTTAAAGGGCGTCTGTCTTCACGTCGGTCGTGCGACGATGAACGGCCATATCCATCAGGTTTCTTCCCTTGACCCAAGCGTTGATGAGGCTTCTAGCCGCGTGAGGGACCGCAAAAGCCACGCCCATCGCTACTTTTAATGAGTACTGTGGTCTCTCCATCATTCCGTCGCTAGTATTGTCTCTCCCATTACCATCATAACCAGACCACAAACGGGACCTCCACCATCACTGTTTCCAAAGCTGTGTCCACCACCATTCTCATAAATACCTCACCACCATTCCGCCGTTCTCACAAACACTGTGATCTTAACACCAACCCGCCCTACTTCTGCAAGCAAAACACACACACACACACACACACACACACACACACACACACACACACACACACACACACACACACACACACACACACACACACACACACACACACACACACACACACACACTCACACACACACACACACACACACACACACACACACACACCGCGTAGTGTAGTGGTTAGCACGCTCGATTCACAATCGAGAGGGCCGGGTTCGAGTCCCGGTAAACAGCGAGGCAAATGGGCAAGCCTCTTAATGTGTGACCCCTGTTCACCTAGCAGTAAATAGGTACGGGATGTAACTCGATGGGTTGTGGCCTCGCTTTCCCGGTGTGTGGAGTGTGTTGTGGTCTCAGTCCTACCCGAAGATCGGTCTATGAGCTCTGAGCTCGCTCCGTAATGGGGAAGACTGGCTGGGTGACCAGCAGGCGACCGAGGTGAATTACACACACACACACACACACACACACACACACACACACGGTCGTCGCCTGGGTGGTAAATGCTCTTCTTGCATTCATTTTCCAATAACAATGTATTGATCAGACCACATTCCCTCGCTGTGTTCCTATATCTCCCCTCTCCCTCTTCCCACCCCACTGCACCCTTGCCACTGCTGTATGGCTTCTAAATACCCATTGCAGCCCTTTAACACACTCTGAGTATCGCATGACCCGGTCCGGTGATGGTGCTGCTGGCGGTGTAGTGGAGTGGTGTTTATGGTGGTTGTACCTGTATTGTCGGTTCGGACGACCTGTGTTCTGGAGGTTCCTCAGCTCGATATGACCCAATTAGTTATTCATTTTTTCTATGTAAAAGACAACAAAACTTGAGAAAAAAAAGTCTTTCAGAAAAAATAAACACTAGAAAAGAAAATATAGTCAGATATTTAACTTCAATGTCAATTTGTTATAGAATACCGACTTTTTTCTCTCAGCTTGAGCTCCACAATACAATAAATGAATGAAAAAAAATATGGACGACTCTCACACACTATCATAGAAAAATCACATTACTACAGAAAGTCACAGAAAAACATGCTAATATGCTCGCCATTTCGTTAAAAGTACGAGGATTTTGGCACAAAGGATCACCTGTACTACCTTTCAGAGCACCAAGGCGCACTAGATCTTTCATTTCATGCATATGAGACTGACAATCTTGATGCATTAAGCTGTACTTTCGTTTTTTTTTTTTTTACGCTTTTGTGTCTTACTTTCGTTTTTTTTTTTTTCTTCTTTTTTTTCGCGCGTTTGTGTAAGTGATGTGGTCGGTAATGCTTTATTTGCGTTGTTTTCTCTTCCTCATCTGTTTTTCTTGTTTTTGGTCTGGTTTGCTTGTGAAGTTGATAATCTAATCACATTAAACTGCACAAACCATCTTATTTTCTAAACAACTTCAAAGTATTATTGTAATTGGCGCATTTTCTACGTTGCTTTTTCTCTTCTCTTTCCTTATTCCTTGCGAGGTTATCTTCACTTAGTAGCTTGCTTTGTTTTGTCGAAATGTCAGGTAATCACTGGTGCTTTGTTTTCTGTTAGTCTTACTTTAATTTTTAATAATAATGCCATTGTAGGTAACTCTTCAAACGTTCCTTTTCTATTCTCTTTTATTTCTTCCGCATTTATCTTGATAGAGTCGTTGTTTTATTGATTTTGTGGAATATCAGGTAATTACTGGTGCTTTGCCCTCCTTTGGTCATCAGTGAACATAATAAGGCTCTTTAAGTGCACCTCAGGCAGCACGAGATGCCAAGATGAGGGTGGAGGAAAAAACAACTCACAGCGACCATGTAAGAGAAATAACATAGAAAAATGGTACATACTTTAAAGGTCTCACACGGAGAGAAAAACTAAAGATGAAAGATCACATTATCCACAGAATAAGGAATTACAAAACTTCCAGATAAAAAAAGTCAAACAAACGACATGCGGAATGAAACCTCCACACAAAGGAATATACATACGGAAATAACGATAGCGACATAACGAGACGACCTAACGTGGGAAAGTTGCAGGATACCACACCTTTGACGGCTAATGAAAATGTGATGTTTGTGATTTTTTTTCAAGTAACCCAGGACGACCTAGACGAGTGAAAACTATAACAACACTCACTCGATTGTTAGGCCTTTATAATTAGTGATGTCTTTCGAAATGGTATTCTGAACTTTGTATTGAGCTGAAAGAACACCGCAGAGAGAGAGAGAGAGAGAGAGAGAGAGAGAGAGAGAGAGAGATGATAATGAAGGGATGCTATAAGAGGAAAGGAGGGGTTAGGAAAGAGAAAAAATAAGTGCAACAGCAACACCGCAGCCCCAGGGAGACCAACAGGACCAGAGCGATACAGTAGTCATGAGGTGCTGCGGGTCTGTGGGGTAGTGCCGTGGGGGTCTGTGGGCGAGGCAAGGGGAGAGGGACCGGGAAGAGAAAGAAGTAGAGAGGGCAACGTGGCAAAAACTGGATGGTATTTGTAAATGTGAATACAGTTTTTGTCGCTTCTCGCCTTTTATCATTTTCCGGCATTGTGGGGATTGGAGTGATGAGTGTTTTGATGGCGTAGAGAGAGAGAGAGAGAGAGAGAGAGAGAGAGAGAGAGAGAGAGAGACGTAACCACTAACACCATTCATACAATCATAAGAAAAACCAATGACGTACGCTCGCATCTACACACCACACACCACCCTTTGTATGCTATATTCTATATGTGAATGGCAGGCAGCTGGTGTGTGTGGCTATTGATGGCCTGAGCAATATTCACTCTGCGCACGCCAGAACACCCTTTGTGGCTTTGGGGTGGTTGATTGACTGATTAGTGTATAATAGCGCTGCATTGGGGTCATGTAGCTTCGCAGCCTATAGTGAAGTGAAGGTAGCTATAGTGTAGTGGGCGGCGTTAGCAGAGTAAGCGGCACAAGGTCAGCGCGGTGGTCCAGTGGGCGGGTGACCTTGCCGCGGGGTGTAAGTGATGTGGTAACGGTAGGAGACTACGGGTGGTGAGATGGGAGAGAAGGGCCAGGTGGGAGGCAGGGGTAGGGGAGGTGGGGAGGATAAACGAGGCTGGTGGTGTGGGGATAAAGCTGACAGATTGACGCTTGTCCGAGGTGAAAATGGATTGAATCATTATGTTTTCCTACGTTCGCATTTGTGACTCAGAAACGCCTTGACATCGCAAGTTTGTTAGGAATTTTGATAAGGGCATCATTATCTGAGAGAATTCACTCAGCACAGGCCGTGCTGAACTCTCCGCCGCACACCACCCACACCAATATTTTCCAAATTGTTTGCCGCAATTCACGGAAATTTCCTACATCTAATTTTCTTCCCCTGGTGGCTTGAGGGGCAGGGAGGGGACTAGAACTGGCCTCGGTGCTCCTGCCGGACGCCGCGTCTTGGGGCTTCGCATCTTCCAGCTGACTTGTAAGTTTGGGATTATTATTTTTTTCCCTGTTCGCACACCTGAAGGTCGGAGGGGGGAGCAGCTATTTCTGCAGCTGTCACCCTTCGCACTCCTCACAACTGCACCGCCTCAGAAGCAGTGTTGACGGTCCCATGAGAGCAATGATGTGATGATGTATGGATGGCTTTACAGTTTAGAGTATAAGCTGTATGTAAGCTGCATTACGAGGGGGATTACAGTGTGTATTTCGGGAATGAAGCCGCTCACGAATATGACAATGTTTCTATTTATTTCTATTTATTTACTTATTTATTTGTTAGCCTGTTTACTATTTATCTCTTGTTTTCATTTTTATTGTTGTTTTTTTTGTCGATGGTGATTAT
>NC_059296.1:16926937-16959437 GCF_017591435.1 Portunus trituberculatus
CCTGACTCACTATCCTTACTCTCTCATTATCATTCTGTTGCTCCATGCCATCACTATTCCTCTCAGCCAGGTCAATATCATTCCCTTCAGTCATGCCGTCATGCGCTTTCACCTCTCACTATCTCTCCCTTCCCGGCTGCCTTCACTATCAGTACCTCTTTTCTCACCAGTCACCAGTACTCTGTCACCATCACCGCTCTCTTCCCCGTCACTGGCACCTCATCACTGGCAATCATGTCCCGCCTCCTCCCCTTGTGTTGTGAGTTCGTCCCATCGTTGTCCTCTCATCCTTCACGTCCCCTTCATTAATATTTCACTCTACACCCTCATCATTATTTGCCCTTCCTCTGTACCCAGCGTGAGGGGACTAGGAGAGAGAGAGAGAGAGAGAGAGAGAGAGAGAGAGAGAGAGAGAGAGAGAGGTAATAAGGTAAGGAAGATGGGATGTAACAGTGAGAAAGAAGGGACGAGAACACATTAATTGTATCTTTCTGAAATGTCAAACGTTCGTAATGTCTCGTTCGTATTTGCACTCATAATTCAGAATAAAAAGCGATGTTTACGCAATATCAACATGCAGAATGTGTGTGCCATCTGCGAGTGTTTGCTGAATGATGAATATGTTAATGGTACAGGGTCAGGGCACGTGAGAACAAGGGACTGCAATGGAAGAGAGGCGAGTGTTTATGCAAGCAGTAACGCTGAGGGTGTAGAAAATGAGACAGGAAGAGATGAGAGCGGTTCTATGGCTCTGAATTGGTTTGCTAGAGTAGGCAGAGTGGAGGTGGAGGGCGAATGGGTGTAAGTGCGTAGATGTAGAGGCGGAAAACGTGGTCGGTGAAGCCTTTCAAACCACGGATTATCAGCGCACGCCTCACACAGTGCATGGAGGTCACTGTTAGCGGCGTCCTCTCACACCACTTGGAAATTAGGGAAAGCGAAGGTACTCTGCGTCCTTGTGCGTGCGCGCGCGCGCGTGTGTGTGTGTGTGTGTGTGTGTGTGTGTGTGTGTGTGTGTGTGTACTCTGCGTCCTTGTGTGTGTGTGTGTGTGTGTGTGTGTGTGTGTGTGTGTGTGTGTGTGTGTGTGTGTGTGTGTGTGTGTGTGTGTGTGTCAAAAACAAAAAAAATCCAAACTAAACTCTCAACATCTAAAGATTAAACACAAGACGAAGAATGATGGCCTCACACCTGCAACACTCGAGACAACATTAGGAACACCTGGAGGGCAACCTTTACCATAACCTTCCTTTTCAACCCTTTATTGCACACAGTCGTTCTATCCCCCTTATCTTACTGATGCAACAAAGTAACTCTGCAGTTCCCCCTAACCTTTCCTGGTCAGAGTAGCAGTAATTTTAATGTAAGTTGCCGACCCTTCCCTTCCCTTTGGGCCGAACCTTTCGTCTACTCATCTCTCGCCCTTCTCGTCTGGCCTGCAGCGCTAGGTGAAGTGACACACAGGTTATGAAACGGTGGAATCTTCAGCAAGGGGAAGTAGGTCAGCCAGGATCTTAGGCTCCTCGGAAAGCATGATATTCCTGACACATATCATAGTGTTGCACGAACGTTGCTTGAGGGCAAGATGAGTTGATAAGGAGGGTGTGTGTGTGTGTGTGTGTGTGTGTGTGTGTGTGTGTGTGTGTGTGTGTGTGTGTGTGTGTGTGTGTGTGTGTGTGTGTGTGTGTGTCTTCTCAGATACTTCCTTACTTGACCGTATTTTTTTTCTTTTTGTGTATACATAGTCTGTTCCTTGTGTGTGTGTGTGTGTGTGTGTGTGTGTGTGTGTGTGTGTGTGTGTGTGTGTGTGCCCGCGGCCCTGAGCTACCTTTTTTTTTTATTGCTGTGTCGTGTAACTTTTTTCCCCCCTTCTTACTGTTTGTTTATGCTGCGCGCGTGTACGTTTCACCTGTCGTATCTGTCTCTCTGCATGCCGCTGTTAGCTTCGTTGCTCTGACTATTCCTTCCCCCCTTCGGCCCTCCCTCTCTCCTTCCCTCGTGACGTGCGGGGCGGGGCGGAGCGTGACATTGCTTGCTGACGATCTTTGTGGGGCGTCCTGCTATCAAAGGCTATTTTGGGAACCACCACACCTTCCGCACAGCAAGCTTGGCCCTTTCCTCTGCGCTGGCGAGTTTGTAAGCCTTCCGTCTCTGTGTGTGTGTGTGTGTGTGTGTGTGTGTGTGTGTGTGTGTGTGTGTGTGTGTGTGTGTGTGTGTGTGTGTATGTGTCTGTCTGAGTGTGTGTATGTTGTGTGTGTGTGTGTGTGTGTGTGTGTGTGTGTGTGTGTGTGTGTGTGTGTGTGTGTGTGTGTGTGTGTGTTGTAGTCATTATTATGGATGTTCATCATGTTTGCTGTTGGTGGTGTTGGTGATTACAGTGTTATTGTTGTCATCGCTGTTGCCTCTGGTGTTGTTGTCGCCGTTGCCACAGTAATGGGAAGGAAGATAACGTCGAGCCACGTGAAGGAAGCCACGATAATGTTTACGGATATGCTATGGTAATTACCACCATCACTACCACCACCAAAGCCACCAGCCCCACCATAAAAAGAAAGAAAAGAACAGCTATGTACTACGTCATCAAGATTCGTGACATCAGTGATGAATAATTGAAGGGTGAACGTGACGCCCCAGAAAACTCCACGTGACCACCGCCACCACAACCACATCCGTTTCCTCCACGTGAAAGGAAAATTTTCTTGAACGATCCAGCCGCTTCTCTCTTGGCACGTCATTGTCTTCGTGTTGGCACCGACCCAAGGTGAAGAGAGGAGGTGATGATGACGGGGGAAGGGAGGACTGAGGTGGAAGGGTATTGGTGGGAAAAGGAAGGACGGCATTATGATAGGTGGTGGTGATGAGGCGAAAAGGGAAGTAGTCTGACAGTGAAGGGAAGGACGCTGGCAAGGCTGATGGACACTCTAAGTCATTTTTGCAGAGTTACTACATTGATGGTCACTTTCTTGATTATGACATTGAGATATGTATGTTGTTGTTTGTTTGCTTGATTGATCTGTTGATGGATTGATGAAATGATTAACGGACTGTACCGACATGTCACAACGAGGGTTTTACAACATATGTACTTGAAATACTTTTAAGAGAGAATAATTGTGGGAATTTCAAAATGTTTTCATGATCGTACCGTACAGGGCATGAAATATCAACAAAAAGTAATAAGAAATACTACTGCAGAGGATCCAGTTGTTGTTATATTAATGCAAAATACCACCTTTTCTTACGCTTTCAGATACTTACCTTATTTCTTTACAAATTTAGCATAGTTTTGTCATACTAAATCTATTATCTTTATTCCGTGCTGCGCTAGAACAGGAGGGATGTGTGTGTGTGTGTGTGTGTGAGGAGGCTGGACAGGTAAAGGGCGAGGGAAGAGTGGAGGAAGTGAAAAGGTGTGAGCTGTGCCCTGAGTGGATAGGTGGATGGGTGAGAGAAAACCCTAAAGTGGAGCGAGGTGGCAGACTAAGGAGGACGAATGGTTTTTATCTACTTATTCGTTTATACATTCACTTTATTCCCACACGACTGCCGTCACTAACTTCAAGTAGGATATGTAAGAAAAATGTTGGCGAGGGGAGAAAATCTATATGTGCCACTTTAAGTTTTGAAGAAGAGTAGAAGAGTTCACACGAGGCGCAGGGAGGTTCATTGAAATGCAGACCCCACGACCCCCGGCTGTGCACCACCATAACTGCTATATAGGCCACGTCCCCTTGGCTGCCACCACTCCACCACTCCACCACACGCACCTCTTCCCTCAAGTACTCAAGCCTCCATTTACAATACGTACTTATTTAGATTTTCTTATATTCATTCTTTGTCTAATGTGTGAGGGATTAATAGGATGAAAACTTCTATAGCTACGTATCAGTGTTACTTTTCGCTGCTGACTCAGGCTCTGACATGGACACAGCCTGCACTAAGAGAAACATTTGTGACTTGAGTAACAGCGGAGACAGATAGGGGTAGGGAAAGAGATCGAAAGATAAGAAAGATAACAAGGGCAGGAGACAGAGAGAGAGAAATGGTAATAAAAAATTGGGTATATTGGATAAACGTATTTTTCATTTCACCTTTCTTTTCATATTACGATCTCCTCCTCCTCTTGAGTTACTTGAAATTTTTTTATTTTGAAATTATTAGTATGTTGATTTACTTAAAGCACTATTTTTTTTCCATATTTTATGCGAGAAATGTCTGCACCACTTGGTTTTCATTGCTTAAGCTTTCTCCTCCCAGCATTAATACCACCACTAATACAGTTTAGCCCATCATGATCTAACTTCCTCTACTAGCAAACTTCCTCCGTCCGCGTCTTCCATTAGGTAGTTAGCGTTCCTCTGATAACGTTTCCTGGCAGCGTTCAATGGGTAGGAAAAATGGATGGTAAATTGTCCTCGATTTACTCAATGTCTAGAGTCTTCTCCATCCTTTCTGTGGTAGTATTTGTATTGTAGCTCAGAAGATAACCTCTTGATCCGTAGTTAATGTTTCCTGATGTCCACCCTTTCATTATCCCGTTCCGTTGTTGTTGTTGTTTTTCTCTGCATCTATGGGCAAGTTACTCGCGCACGTGGCAGAACCCGGAACAAGAAATGTCATCATGCGATCAACTAGGGTGTTTGTGTCCCGCGTAGGAAAATGTGAAAAAAAAAAAAAAATAAACATCAATTCGGTGGTGTTTTTCCTTTCTCCTCTTCCTTATTATTTATTCTCCATCACCTTTTTTTTTTTTTTCCTTTTACCTATGTACACACCTGTTTTTGACATCGTGTTTTTCCTAATTTTCTTTTAATTTAATTGTTGTTCCCTGCATATTATTCCACTTCCCTCACCTCATTTACTTCTTTCATTCCTTTCTTCCATTCTTCCTCCTTTCCTCACCTTTCCTCACTTCCTCGGGTGTGTTCTCCGAGTTCCCGCTGGAGAATGTATGGTGAAGGTGGCGTGGTGGTGCGGTAGTGTCCTGGTCTTCCTGGCGCTGCGGTGTTTTAGGCGACCATGGCAGAGGGGAGGGTCGCCGCTCTCATCCAAGGTTGGAGCCATTAGCTGTGATGGCGAGGAAAAGGAGGATATAAAAGAAGAATGATATAAGACTGCGTTATTTTGAATGACTGTGATATTGTATAGTGATGGTAATAGTACCGGTTGTTGTTTGTGGTGGTGTTTGATGGTAGTAGTAGTAGTAGTAGTAGTAGTAGTAGTAGTAGTAGTAGTAGTAGTAGTAGTAGTAGTACTACTACTACTACTACTACTACTACTACTACTACTACTACTAAAATTAAAAGCAATAATAAACTTTATGATATTAGCGATATAAGGGCATAACTAGGGAAATTACAATAACAATAATTGATAATAATAATAATAATAATAATAATAATAATAATAATAATAATAATATTAATAATAATAATAATAATAATAATAATAATAATAATAATAATAATAATAATAATAATAATTATTATTATTATTATTATTATTATTATTATTATTATTATTATTATGATTATTATTGTTATTTATTAATCATCATTATTATTATCATTATTATTAATGTCAATAATAATAATAATAATGATAATAATAATAACAATAATAATAACTAATAATAATAATAATAATGATAACAATAATAACAGTAATAATGATAATAATAATAATAATAATAATAATAATAATAATAATAATAATAATAATAATAATAATAATAAGTAGTTGTAGTAGTAGTAGTAATTTTGCCTAATAGTAATAATGATAGATAGATAGATAGATAGATAGATAGAGAGAGAGAGAGAGAGAGAGAGAGAGAGAGAGAGAGAGAGAGAGAGAGAGAGAATATGGGAGGTGGAGGGAGGGCATTTGAAGAGGAAATTCCGCAAACTATTGGATCTTAAGTATTTTTCTTCCTCCTCCTCCTCCTCCTCCTCCTCCTCCTCCTCCTCCTCCTCCTCCTCCTCCTCCTCCTCCTCCTCCTCCTCCTCCTCTTCCTTCTCCTCCTTTGACCTTTCTCTTGGAACCCTGCCGACATTACCAATATTTCCAGTCAAATCTCCATGAAAACCCCAAATTTCTATCGCTATTAAAGGAACACTCGAGCGACGTGTGGAGTTTGAATGCCACGCTGACCCGCTTCCTATGGGCACCCCCGCGACGCAGCGAAGGGCGCCTCGAGTATGGTAATGCAGTGTAGAAGGAGCCAAGTACTCACCACCATGGCGTACAGTGTGTTATTCACCATCACGTGATCTGTTTGTTGTATTGCATTAGTAGTACTTTTTTTTCCAACTCTTCTCCATCAGTCACGTTATTCTATCTATACATCTCCTCCTCCTCCTCCTCCTCCTCCTCTCCTCCTCCTCCTCCTCCTCCTCCTCCTCCTCCTCCTCTTCCTCCTCTTTTTTAGTTACTGTACTTTATAGTATCATTTCTCTTTCAATCTTTCCTATCACATCTTTGACTTTCTTTCTCCCTGTGCTCTCTTGTTTTCCTTTCCTTGAATCCTAATGTCCTTCAGCCTCTAACTCGTAGAATCTGTAATGGTGGAATAGGCAGACAGACAGCCTCGTTAGGTCTAGTAGGTCTGTTGCTGTCTGTTCTTTCCTTTGTATTCTTTTGTATTCCACCTCCTCCTCCTCATCCTCCTTCTCCTTCATGGTACGATTCCTTCAGATGAGCTTCGTGTCAAACTTTCAAAATTCCATCGCAAAATATTTTATCTTGTAACTTCTCCGATCTCCTCTTTCCTCTCTTTTCTCCTCCATGTATCCTCCTCTGTTTCTACTTCCTACTCTTTTTTTTCTTCCTCCTTCCCTTTCACTTCCTATATAATCCCTTTTCGTTTTATCCTTCTTGTTCTCTTTTTACCCTCCCCCAAGCTCTCTCTCTCTCTCTCTCTCTCTCTCTCTCTCTCTCTCTCTCTCTCTCTCTCTCTCTCTCTCTCTCTCTCTCTCTCTCTCACACACACACACACACATTTCTGCTACTTGTCGCCACAACGTCTGGTATCCGCCCTTTCAATGTGTGTGTGTGTGTGTGTGTGTGTGTGTGTGTGTGTGTGTGTGTGTGTTAAGTATTAGATTGATAAAGCGGATGTGGTTTTGTTGCCCTTCGTAATTCCCATAAACTCTTCCTCAGTCAATTCTAAATCTCTTACTAATCTCTCCTCTTATTCTCTTCATTCCTCTTCTCCTTTCTCTCTCAGAATGTCTTCAGTTTCCTGACCTCCTTTCTCCTCATCTTTCGAGTCTTTCTCGGGCTTCTCTCTCTCCTCTCCATACTTTTTTATTCCATCACATCTCTCTCCCCTCACCATCACTTCCCTCGTTCCATCTTTTGTCTTGCTCACATCCGTACTCGCCGCCTCGCTCGCTCTCTCTCTCTCTCTCTCTCTCTCTCTCTCTCTCTCTCTCTCTCTCTCTCTCTCTCTCTCTCTCTCTCTCTCTCTCTCTCTATCTATCTATCTATCTATCTATCTATCTATATATATATATATATATATATATATATATATATATATATATATATATATATATATATATATATATATATATATTTGCTATTTTAATTTAACAACTTTTCATATCTGGAATTATTTATGATTTGGCCAAGAATGCCCCTTAGATATTTTTCTTATCATGACTATGTAGTGAAAGGATAATGAATGACATAAATAGTAACGCTCGGTATCAGAGCTCGTTCAAAACAACATCTTTGCTGGTTTTCGGTCAGTTACAGATCACTGTCAGTCAAGATCACTGAGATTAAAGATGAGGGACAATGTTAGTACGTTTTGGACATGCGAGCGTGTAAAGAGAATCAGCTGACTCAGTAGATCACCTGATTAGTGTGGATCTCATGCACACTTGTCGGTGTTTACCCGCGCCGCCCACCACTGCGGTTGTCAAATTGTAATGGCTTCATATGAAGAAGTGATAATTTTCTGATCTGCTGTATTTGAAAGACAGGAAAAAGGCGAGTGGTCAGTTAGACATGTTACAGTTAGATCTTCCAGCCATATGAGAGCATAATATGTGAAAGATGTTATTACAACGCAAACCCAGTCCTTTGTTTGAAAGCATTCAAATAAGTGTGACGACTACGCTGCCCACCAACGGTAAATTTGTGAACCGCTGAGAATAGAAATTCTCTGTCGGGAAACTTCGCGATAACACGTACGTATGGAGGATGATTTCTCAGAAATTAATTAATGCAGCTGCATGATGATATTACTGAAGCATTAATGGTATTTTATTTATCGAAGCAGGTAGTGTACACTGTCGACGCTTCGCAACACCCAACACACCAGCAGCATGACGAAGGTGTGCCAGCGTGTGCATGACTCCGTAGTTTCTCTCACGTCTATTATTCATACAGGATTGACAATGTCTAGCCTCTTGAGGTCAGTGACACCGAGCTGGGAACGGAGAGGAGGGAGTGGAGAGAGGAAGGGAAAAGGAAAAGGAAAAGGAGAGGAAAAGACGATGATTTGTATAAAGACCAACAAGCTGTGGGAAACAAAATGGAATTGAATAACAAATTAATCATACGAACTGTGGGGCACACAGAGAGAGAGAGAGAGAGAGAGAGAGAGAGAGAGAGAGAGAGAGAGAGAGAGAGAGAGAGAGCGCCTTGATATACCAAATGCTGTATACGATACAATAGTGATCCCTCCCTTCCGTTCTCTCTCTCTCTCTCTCTCTCTCTCTCTCTCTCTCTCTCTCTCTCTCTCTCTCTCTCTCTCTCTCTCTCTCTCTCTCTCTCTCTCTCTCTCTCAAGGTATTCGGGAGCATTTTCAGAGTGTAGCAAAGAATTTTGTTTCAAGAGAAAAGTGTCGAGAGAAACTCACTTCGCCGCCCTTGGCTTGTCTTTTCCTCAGCAACTACACCAAGAGCCTCTTTATTTTTTTTCTCTTCTGTTCTTCCCAATGCAGTGAAAAAAACCCTACGAACAATAATGTATTTTAATAACGTATCTTATTTTCTCTACCTCATTTTTACTCCTTAATCCTTCACCACAATACAACTTGTCCCCTCCAAAGAGTCCCTGTACGGAAATACTTACTGTATTATTGATTCACCTGAACGTAACTCCAGGTGAGGTCGATTGGTTAAAGTGAGGGAGAGGTAAAGGTAGACGCAAAGGTAACGCGTTATTGACCATCTGCCCGGTGTGTTGGTGTTAGCTGGTACGTGAAGCCGAATGACGCACGGCGAGGACAGGGAAGTGAAATGATGACGGGCAAAGAGAGCCATGATAAAAGATTCTTGCAATATGATGGGAGTGATGAGGAGAATAATTGTGATAATGATGATAGCTTGACCCGAAAGACGATGCAGTGAAATGTCGGATCCGTCTTTTCTCTCCCTTTCCCTCCCCATCCGTAAGAAAAATAGCGTAGGTCACGAACACTAATAAATGGCCTTGACCTTTTCTCCCTCCTTCCCACCGCCTCCCGCGTCTCTATTCTTTACACACACACACACACACACACACACACATATACGCCCAGTAGCTCAGTGGTTAGAGCGCTGGCTTCACAAGCCAGATGACCGGGGTTCGATTCCCCGGCCGGGTGAAGATATTTGGGTGTGTCTCCTTTCACGTGTAGCCCCTGTTCACCTAGCAGTGAGTAGGTACGGGATGTAAATCGAGGAGTTGTGACCTTGTTGTCCCGGTGTGTGGTGTGTGCCTGGTCTCAGGCCTATCCGAAGATCGGAAATAATGAGCTCTGAGCTCGTTCCGTAGGGTAACGTCTGGCTGTCTCATCAGAGACTGCAGCAGATCAAACAGTGAAACACACACACACACACGAGAGAGAGAGAGAGAGAGAGAGAAAGATAGGGAGAGAGAGAGAGACTTCGAACTCTCGCCAACAAATAATAAACTAACCACAGTCTTCTTTACTCAATCATTAGCGTATTTTGTTTTGTATTTAGTTTTGCAAGGGTTGGAAATTTTAGGTTAGTTTGTTGCCTTCTTTGAATTGGATTACCTTTATTGACTTCCCCTTGGGTTCACCGAGTTCGGAAGGGGTGGGAGAGGGAAGAAGAAAACTCATATTATCTTGGGGACGAGGAACTTACGCCATTAAAAAAAGCGTTCGTGTTCATTAATTAAGGAAGATTTTAGCTAACAATACGATGGCTGGTACGTGGCTGAAGAAAGATATTAATAGCAGCAGCAGCAGCAACAGCAGCAGTAGTAGTTGCAGTAGTAGTAGTAGTAGTAGTAGTAGTAGTAGTAATAGTAGTAGGTGTGTTGTAGTACTGCAGTGATAGTACTGCTACTATCAAAAGACGTGGGTATATATTCTCTTTTACTTTTTAATTTTTCCTTTTAGTTAGGTGTGTGTTGAGGGGTTGGGAGGGGCGTGCGCGCGCGTGGGTATGATGTAATAAAGTTCGGGAATTTACGTTTCACTATTTCCTGTGTGCTACAGTAGGAGACTAAATGGAAAATGGACAGGAAATGTAATACCAGGAAAAAATGTGTTTCCTTCTTTGAAAGAAAAAAGAACTGTTTTCAACGCATCCATTTGTTATTTTTCCTAAATGAGCTGGAAACACAAAATGATATGAAATTACATCATACAAATAATGTTAACTTCTTCCTATTGCTGGTCACGGGAGCGTGTTCCTCCTTCCTCATCTCATCCGTTGTCTTTCCGTCCCCAGGCCCGGGGCAGCCAAGTCTGCCCCCAGTACACCCCAAACGGAACAACGGATCGTGCCCCGTCCCCTGCCGCGGCATGACACCTTCATCGCCCCAGGCGTATCACCAGCCCTGCACACGTCACCCAACTTCAGACCAATGAAGCTGAAAACCACCTCTTTCTCTAAAACAAACAGGTGAGTCCTTGTGTGTGTGTGTGCGTGTGTGTGTGTTTCACTGTTTGATCTGCTGCAGTCTCTGACGAGACAGCCAGACGTTACCCTACGGAACGAGCTCAGAGCTCATTATTTCCGATTTTCGGATAGGCCTGAGACCAGGCACACATCACACACCGGGACAAGAAGTTCACAACTCCTCGATTTACATCCCGTACCTACTCACTGATAGCTGAACAGGGACTACACGTGAGAGGAGACACACTCAAATCTCTCCACCCGGTCGGGGAATCGAACCCCGGTCCTCTGGCTTGTGAAGCCAGCGCTCTAACCACTGAGCTACCGAGAGTATGTGTACGTCATAACAGCTGGAATTCATTATGCTTATCGGTCTACATGTATGCACATACTTTTAGTTGAAATGATAATATATTTCAGGTGGAGAGAGTATAGGAATTGCGCGTTCTCTTCGCCGAAGTCAGAATAAAGTAGTGTGTCCTTTATATTGACAGAAAATGTGTTTCATTACACATGAAGAAGAACGGTACTTCATATGCTCTGATATACTCGTGTTTGCGTGTAGATACCTGTGTGTTCACTGTTTGATCTGCTGCAGTCTCTGACGAGACAGCCAGACGTTACCCTACAGAGCGAGCTCAGAGCTCATTATTTCCGATCTTCGGATAGGTCTGAGACCAGGCACACACCACACACCGGGACAACAAGGTCACAACTCCTCGATTTACATCCCGTACCTACTCACTGCTAGGTGAACAGGTGCTACACGTGAAAGGAGACACACCCGGCCGGGGAATCGAACCCCGGTCCTCTGGCTTGTGAAGCCAGCGCTCTAACCACTGAGCTACCGTGTGTGTGTGTGTGTGTGTATGTACTTACCCAGGTCTTTTGCTGGTCATCCAGCCAGATTTTTCTATAAGGAATGAGTTCAGACCTCATACTGACCGATCTCCGGGTAGGACTGATCGAGACAACGACACCACAACACTTCCAGTTACATCCCGTACCTACTTGCTGCTATACGTTGGAACTCATCCATTTATCTCGTCGAGCTCGAGATTCGAACTACTACACTACGCGTTGTGTTGTGTGTGTGTGTGTGTGTGTGTGTGTGTGTGTGTGTGTGAGAGAGAGCAAAACATTTATCATCTAATCAATGTATAAAGAAAAACACTGAAAACTGTCCTCGTAAGGGTCACTCTGTACTTATATCACTCCAGAAAATATCCGTTGGGTGTTCGTGTTAAACCTTGGCTTGTGAAACCTTTCCTAATCTTGTTTCCGTTCTCAACTTCAGCTTCATTCTCTGGTTTGCCTGCCCAGCCTTGTATTCCTAACACTCGCCGGTCTTGTTCATGAACTTAGCAGAATACTCAGTTTCACCATCTTTCCTTATTGACCTAAAGCTAATAACATTATTCTCTCGCTCTCTCTCTCTCTCTCTCTCTCTCTCTGTGTGTGTGTGTGTGTGTGTGTGTGTGTGTGTGTGCCTCGCTCGGCTTTCAGACCTGGAAGGTCAGTGAGGTGAGCGGGTGGGCGATGCGTCCCTCATCCGCGCTGTGAAGAGCAAGCAAGTGGCACTCAGGAAGGAGATCGTGAGGACACTTCCCATCACACCCAGATAAGATAAGGGATTCCCACTTACCTGTGTGTGTGTGTGTGTGTGTGTGTGTGTGTGTGTGTATGTATGTGTGTGTGCGCTCGGTCACCGTGGGATACAAGCTCTTCCCAAGTTTAGTCTGCCCGCGCTGGTCGTTGTGGTAGTTTAAGTGGAACAGTCTTACAGTGTTTCGGAGGTGTCTTCCTTCCAGAAGTAGGCCTTGGTTTTAGCGAACACTGATGATAAAGAAAAGTTGAACACCACCTCCCTTTGAGGCTACAGAAGAGTTCCCAGATTTTCGTTTTCAAGTGTAATTAAGCAGCAGTGCTAGCTGCATAAAAGTACACAGTGTCCAGTTCAACCTGCCTCTCAATACGCGTTGCTTCGCTTTGCTGTGTCTCCGCTGCCACACACACTTCTTTGGCTGTGTTACGGACGGGACAAGCGAAACATTTTAATCATTGAAAGTTTATATTGTGACATTGTTCTGTGATATTGTGGAAAACATCCAATCATGATCACTGTGTGTCAGATGAAAAACGAAACGTTTAACAGGGTTTTGTCCGTGCCAGGAAATACATATGCCAACACAAAAATGAAGAAAAAAGAAATTGCAAAGAGAACCAGTAGCAGCCCTGCCAAGATAATTAGTGACAGGATGGAATTATCTAAGAGTTCCTCTCATCGGAATCAGAGCGTCAGGCTCCCCAACGCTCACCCAGATGACCACCCTGCTGCCTCCGCTACCACCACTGCCTCACTGGATGTCACATGTGATTCATCTACAACGTCGCAGCACCTTAATGTGTTATATGACACTGAACAAAATGTGAAATTATTCAAGGAAAATCCACAAAGCGGGATGAATGAAGGGCGAGTACCAGACAACAGTAGTAATTCTCTTTCCCCGATCTCGCTTGTTACCGACGACCACAGCGACAGCAGTGATAAGGAGAATCACGTGGTCCAAGGAAGGTAAGTTTACGTAAATCTTTCTTTGTGTTTCGAGCTATAGCGGTGAAGAGGTGAGGCGTTGACACGTGTGTTGTGTGTACATCGCCGTATCTGTGTGTGATTGCGACATCACTGGTTCAGATGGCGTACTCACGTGGCGCAGACACATCTTCCAACACGGAAGGAACACCAGGTTAAGAGTATATTGTCCAGCTGCAGCACGAGTAGCAAGTGGAGGAGCTTTGACTCAGGTGTTCACACAGCTTCCTGTCGTCTGTGCGCTAGTCAGTTCAGGCTTTGAATACGTTGTTGTCAGCATCAGCACCGTATTGCCGTATGCGGACCGGTCATTTTACTATTTCTGCCAGCGAGGTGGGCTCAACCTTGCTGGAGCTGGTGAACTTCGGCGGCAAGGTCTTCGTTAGGTTGTCGTTGTCGTCGTCATTAGTCGCTTTCCTCACCCTTGGACATTCTCATATATATATATATATACTCTATTGTACTAATTAAGTTGAGAGTGTGGCCACCAATGACAGCCAAGTTTCAGATTAATACGCAGGCTTTGATATTCCCTCTTTTTGCATCCTCTTCCTAATCAATAATAACCTTAAATCCTTGTAGTTGTCATTTGCAAGACTCAAACTATCAGATCATGTAGCTTCTTCTTTCTGGTTGTCATTATAAAAACAGTAATCTTGTTAGGTTTAGATTTCTGGATCTCTGCTTTCATGATGGACAAGTTAACACGGTATTATAAGACTAAATGTATTACACTGGATCATTTTGTGTGTGGAAGGAAGCGAGTGGCGAGGTGCAGTGGTGTGCATGTATGTATAATGTTGAGAAGACGACAGCAGGCGAGCAGAATCTTTCACGCTAAGGTTATAGAATACACGTTACACTTTATCGCTGATGCAGAGATGATGCAGGAATAATTCGCAATTATAAGACTGATTTATTTGCCTGACTATTTCGAAAGCAAGATGAAGTTGTATGGCTGGAGGGAACCCAGAAGATATTATTGACCTCCGCGAGTCTAAAGAAGACCTGCATGTGTTGTGGCAGTCTGCACCGCAACCTTGCCACTAAATGTGAATTCCAAACTTCTAATTCCCCCAAAAAAATAAATTCAGGGTATTCTATGCAAATTATGACTAGGAATATTTCGTTCAATAGGTGTTTCCTCTCTCTCTCTCTCTCTCTCTCTCTCTCTCTCTCTCTCTCTCTCTCTCTCTCTCTCTCTCTCTCTCTCTCTCTCTCTCTCTCTCTCTCTCTCTCTCTCTCTCTCTCTCTCTCTCTCTCTCTCTCTCTCTCTCTCTCTCTCTCTCTCTCTCTCTCTCTCTCTCTCTCTCTCTCTCTCTCTCTCTCTCTCTCGTGTGGCCCCTGTTCACCTAGCAGTAAATAGGTACGGGATGTAACTCGAGGGGTTGTGGCCTCGCTTTCCCGGTGTGTGTTGTGTGTTGATGTGGTCTCAGTCCTACCCGAAGATTGGTCTATGAGATCTGAGCTCGCTCCGTAATGGGGACGACTGGCTGGGTGACCAGCAGGCGACCGAGGTGAATTACACACACACACACACACACACACACACACGCACAATCACACATATAATATCATTTCCGGTTTTGTCTCATTTTCATTAGAATCAAACTCGCATAATCCGTCAGTTTGTGCTTTACTCCGCATTTGAGTGGTACCATCGACACACTGCTTGTTACTGAAGTTCACCTCACCGAACACTTAAGTGACCAGCAAATATCAACCCCACAATTTTAAAATCTATAAAAGTTTCCGAGGAAGAAGAAGAAAAAGGAATTAGGGAAAGAAGAATAAAAAGACAAAGATAGAAAGAGTGAAGATGAAAATAACTGGAAAATTTTTCAATACCTTGTCACCTTGGCAAGGAAAAAATCACACAGGAGCCACACGCAAAAGAGAAAGCAGTCTTTTGAAGTGAGTTGCACACCTATTCGTTCCATCTAAATGAGATGTATGTCTAATGAACTGTATGATTAATAGGAACTAAATTATCTCTCTCTCTCTCTCTCTCTCTCTCTCTCTCTCTCTCTCTCTCTCTCTCTCTCTCTCTCATACACACACATTTCATTAATTCATTTTCGCACTAGATACCTAATAACTGCAAGCACAAGTTATTCCCTTCTCGTACGTAGGTATATTCCTGCAGATACTTTAACGGGAGGCAGAGATGGGCGAGGAGGATCATCAATCGTTATAATGTTCTCCAGTATGTTTGCAAGTAGTAGTACTAAAATGATAAAGTAACTGAGTTGATGCCCTCTATAAAGAGCAGCAGCGTTCTCTAGAGGAAAACTTGACAAAAACTCTCTTTCCATAATAATACGTCACGAAATTCACTAGCGAACTAAATTCTGGAATTAATAATTTGACGTGTGGCCGCAGCGCTTGCCACCATTCCGATTCTCAAGTCGCTTACTGTAACCTATTCGAGGATTCTTCAATATTCGTAAAAGAATTCAGAGTTTTCACGTTTGGTCTCTATTTGCATACCCTTCCTGATCAACAGTGACCTTTATCATCTCGCTGGGACATCGCTCCTCCTCTTCTTCCTCCTCCTCCTCCTCCTCCTCCTCCTCCTCCTCCTCCTCCTCTTCCTCCTCCTCTTCCTCCTCCTCCTTTTTGCACGTAATTAACGTTCAAAGAGAAAAGAGGGAGATAAAGAGCATATGCAATAAAAAAGAAAAGGAGCAAAAAGGATAGAGAAAACTATGTTGAGATGAGAAGAGAAGAGAGACAAACGAAAAAGAAAAAGAACGGAGAATGTTACGTTTTACATGGTAAGAGATGAGTGTGTGTAATGCAATGCTAATAATAATGATAGTATTAACAATACCAATAACAATAACAATAATAATAGTAGCAAAAATTATAATAATAATAATAATAATAATAATAATAATAATAATAATAATAATAATAATAACGATAATAATAATAATATTGATAATTATCAATAGTAATAATATTATCAATAATATTATTACCATTATTAATAGTAATAATATTGATAATTATTATTATAATTATAATAATAATAATAATAATAATAATAATATAATAATTATAATAATAATATAATAATAATAATAATAATAATAATAATAATAATTATTATTATTATTATATTATTATTATTATTATTATTATTATTATTATTATTATTATTATTATTATTATTATTATTATTATAATTATAATAAATACTATTATTATTGTTATTGTTATTGGTATTGTTAATACTATCATTATTATTAGCATTACATTACACACACTCATCTCTTACCATGTAAAACGTAACATTCTCCGTTCTTTTTCTTTTTCGTTTGTTATTATTATTTTTATTAATATCATTATTACTATATAATAATAATAATAATAATAATAATTATTATTATTATTATTATTATTATTATTATTATTATTATTATCATTATTATCATTATCATTATTACCACGAAATGATGTAATGAAAAAGTAAATATATCTTCATTTACAGCAAAAGAAGCAAAGAATTAGCCCTGGACACTGCATTTTAGTTAAGACGAACTATTACTAAGTAATATCATACAGAGTACGTAATATTATTAATTAATGCAACTTTCAATGTCGATCAGTCTTTGAAGTGCCTCGTGCGGAGACACCGCCAGTCTCGAACTGGGCCGTTAGACCCCACGCCCTGCATTCACTGTATTTTCGGTGACATTTGCTGAGGTGATATCTCTAAGACTGAAATTAATGGTGCGCACCGGCCCAGCTGGCCCACCACCCTTGGCTGTCGGACAGGCAGATAACACGCAAAGAGTGGCTGATTGTGGGAGTCATTTAGGGAGGGGTTTGAGATATGGTCAAGAACCTGCTGAACATTTTCAGTTATAGAGCCGAATGCACAAATCTAGGCAGATGACTGTCGCATCAGTCGTACCGGGAAAATTCTGTTTTGTTGTGTTATCTTACCGGAAAACCCTCGATACACGCAGTTATTATCTAAATAGCATCACAGTAAATGATCACACAAGGAAAAACTTTGCAAATCATATACGTTAGTCTTCTTTGTCACTAACTTCGTAGCTGTTGATTATGGAATCGCGGTCAAGTGGGCTATTAAATCGTTAGTTATTAACAGTAATCATTTTCCTTACTACAATATGGCATGCGGTGAGTGAGACGAGTTAGAGACAACTTTACAATACATGGTAATAGAAAGAAAAATTATATCAGTTTATGAATGACAAATCAACTGTATAAAGTTTGGTTGAACAAAGATGGTCGGCTGTAATCAGGTGGATCAGTTCCCACTCTCATATGGTACAGTCTGAAAGATTTCTCTCAACAGCTCACCCGTGAAGACACGCTGCCGTGCCTTCCGTTACCAGCCTGTGGTCACGCCATCAGCCTCCTTGTACAGGCCATGGCTGGGTTATTGGTCTTGTCTTGCATCCTCCTCCTACACTGTATCACTTGTCATAGGGAAAACTTGCCTTGCCCCTCCAGAAGTCATAGATACCGTTTCTTATCAAAACCCTTCCCGACATGTTATCTTATCAGGGGGATGGGCGGGCAGGCGGGTCATATCGCTGGGGGAAGAGGAGATGCTACACCTTTTGTTACTCGTCATTGTGTAGTGTCGAGCAGTGTTATTGTGGCTAGCGTAGCGTCGTGAGTCTGGCTTTTAGCGCCACAGTGGCAGTAGACAGGTAGTGTTGGCAGTTTTCTCTGAGTCTCCGAGAGACTCTACCGTTGCCAGAAAAAAAAACAGAAGACTCAGAGCAGGAACAGAAATATAATCTCGTGGAAAGAAACACTTGAACATTCATTCTCTGTGAAGAAAAAAATTGTGTTCTCAGATAGTGATGGAGAGGCCACGGTGGCCTGGAAACCATCACAGTGTGGCCTCGACTGCGAACATCTTTTGTTTTTGTTTCAGCACGGACTAAAAACTAAAAACGGAACACTTCCATCGAACGTGACCATAATGAATGTCGCAGCGGCTATAGCTTACCACGCTGCGACTCGAAAGCAAAAAAAAATATGGCAGTCATCGAGGAACAACACGCACCCCAGCCACGCTTGACACAGCAGGGTCAACTCTCCTTCCTTTCCATGTTACTCCTGGAAGTGATATATGCATCGAAAATTCATTGCTGAAAATGTCAAAAGGATGGCGATGAAGTAAATAAAATGGTTTATGGAACCAGCGTAGGTTTCAGTGCGCCAGTTGCGAGGAGGGTTGGTTCGCCTTGCTTTACGTTATGGCTTTGCTTTGTAAAGTACAGAGAGGAAGAAAAGCCAGTGTTTCGTCGTTGTTCCACCACGTCAATGTCAGAAGCCAGTTTGAGATTCATTACAATACTGTCGTGAATGTCTGCCAACTTCCTTTGCAAACACCAACAACGCAACAACCGAGCCTTGATGTAATGACGTGACATATAACAGTCATACAGATGCGTAGCGTAAACACCACAACGTAACGCATGTTGATCATACTGGCATAACGTCAACAGTTTTATAATCCTTATCATGAGTCAGCAGTTTATTGCGTAACTCTTCCTAGCAGGTCTGTGACACCTTGTGACTTCACTATCTCGTTATTATTACCAACTCTTCAGCGGCAATAGTTCATAGGTGATGACGATGATACCACTTTTGTAACACCCACCACCACCACCACTACCACCAGCAACAACAATAACAACAATAGCAACAACAACAAAACAACAGCGTCATTATCATCATCACCATCACTATCGTTACGAAAACTGAATTCAGAACTGTCATTATTCGAAGGAAGATTGACAATAAGGATCTTTTTCTTAAGGCAGCGGGACGTGAGAGATCCGGCCTGGCCTGGCCTGGCCTGCGGTGGGCTGGGCGGGGCGACAGTAGTCTGTAGCAATGTGTGGCGCGGGCAGGTAGCGCGGCGCCTGGCTCTTCCTTCCTTCCTCCTAGACTTACTTCTTTCCTCCATTTCTGTTACTCCTTCCAACCCCTACCTCTCCTCCCGTTCTCTCCCCCTCTCCCCCTCCCCCCGTCCCTCCCTCCCCTTCCCTCCCTCCCTCCCTCCCTCCTCCCCTTCTGTCTCCATTATCAAGACGGTTCAGTGTGGTGAACCTCGTGGCCGTGCGCCTTCCTTGTCTGGTAATGAGTTTATCCTGTTAGTCATCCAAAAAAGTGTCTCCATGCTTTCGCGAGGTGGCCGTCGTCTTCGTTTTCCTCAACACAACAATGGATTGCCGTAATCGGGCCTGAGATTAAAGTTTTCGTCCCAGCATTAGGAAAAAAAAACTGTTATAAAAATGTGCCATTGACGAATCTACTGAAAAGGAATCACTAAGAGAATTATTTGCGTATTCGGAAATATTAATAAATTGATAATTGGTGGTACACTCCTGTGGCGGGAATAAGTGAAGATTACGGAGGTGGACTTACCTATCAGACCATGGGATGTGTATTTGTGCTTCTCGCTTTCATCTAACGTTGATATTACTGTATCTCCACTTTCCGACAACTACTTCAAGATCATATATACTCCAGTATATTGAGGGAACTGTTATATCAAATATAGAACCATGATCGAAAGGGTTCGTTTGTTTGTGTGTGTGTGTGTGTGTGTGAGAGAGAGAGAGAGAGAGAGAGAGAGAGAGAGTGTGTGTGTGTGTGTGTGTGTAATTCACTGTTTGATCTGCTGCAGTCTCTGACGAGACAGCCAGACGTTACCCTACGGAACGAGCTCAGAGCTCATTGTTTCCGATCTTCGGATAGGTCTGAGACCAGGCACACACCACACACCGGGACAACAAGGTCACAACTCCTCGATTTACATCCCGTACCTACTCACTGCTAGGTGAACAGGGGCTACACGTGAAAGGAGACACACCCAAATATCTCCACCCGGCCGGGGAATCGAACCCCGGTCATCTGGCTTGTGAAGCCAGCGCTCTAACCACTGAGCTACCGGGCCGTGTGTGTGTGTGTGTGTGTGTGTGTGTGTGTGTGTGTGTGTGTGTGTGTGTGTTGTTGTTGTTGTTGTTGTTTAAGGATTCAGCGAGGAAACAGTTTAGCCTACTTTAGTCCTAAATTCTGCTGCAGTTCAGACAAAATTATCATATTTCTTCAGCCCCGTGTAGATCAGTTTTCACACTCTTCCTCGTGCATCATTTTCCCTTCGCGTGACAGAGCCACACTAGCACATCTGAATGAGAACTCCTTCACTGCACTTGAGAAGTTATATAACACAGCGAAAGGTTTAGGTTATATTTCTGAAGTGTTATTTAGAAGGATCTTGTGGTCTTGTAGAAAACTAATGTACACACACACACACACACACACACACACACACACACACACACACACACACACACACACACACACACACACGGTTTAGTTTGCGTCAGGTGGCTGTTGTGCGATTATTATTATAGATTTAAGGCATACTGAGTGCTAGTAGGCAAACGGCCTTCCGACGTGGGTGAGATGAGTGAGTGGTGGCCGCGTGGGTAGCGGCAAAGCACTAGCATTAAAGCAATCATGTCAAGTCGCTGCTCGTGGCTAAGGGCTGGGAAGGCAGGATCTTCGCTAACCAGAATTCCTATTCCCTGTCTGGCGCCTCGTAACTCCACATGACCACAGACGCTTGGAGATGTCTGCCGCGGACTGTTAGAACACTAAACTGACTGTTGATCAAGATTAAGGCGAATAAACGAAAAAGATATCAGTCGAGACAAGGCAGCTGATGTGTCTCGAACACCATCTGCCATTCCTGAAGAGCGGGGATGGTCAGGTCATCTAATATATCCTTAACATTTTTTTTTTTTTTTTTTATTAGATTTTATCACTTACCCACTATGTGTGCGGGGGGGTTCACAATAATGATTTCCTTTTTGACTTTATGAAACGAACAATACAGCGAGTAAATTTTGTGTGCAGCACTATGATATGATACACATTAATCGGTGGTGGATGTGATGTAGTAGCTGGAGATAAGCTTTGTTTGGGAGGGAAGGTGTATGCTTCACTCGGTCTAATTTCTTACCATTATATTTACATTGATACTTTTTTTAGGGGCTGGCTCCTTCATTGTGTTTTCATTTCGCCTTTGTTGCCCCTGCTCAGAGCTCCTCTTACATGAAAAAAAGGAAAAATCATGAATTGGTGCGATGAGCCGGTCAGGATGGTAGTGGTTGGTAGCTTACTGCTATAATCGCAATGCTATAAATGTAATAAAGGGTGTGATTTTCCTTTTTATTTTCCAAAGTTTCATTAAACAGATGTTAATAAAGCAGACTCTCGTCGCTCCTCGTGACGGCAGATCTGCCAAAGAATAAGAGGCGGCCTTCGCTGGCCTTCCCACGAGAAGGCTCGAGGAAGGAGAGGCCCAGACTGTCTTGTACAATGGTCAAAGGCCTTGAAAGATCTGAGTTTGTTTGGCGTATTTGTGGACGTTGTTTTTCGTTTGATATTTGAGTGACTTTGCTTTACCAAGGAAGAATATTCTTCACAATAGAAAAAATCAGTGTGTATAGAGTAAAGAAAAGAATGAAACAGACTTGTGCCACACCATTGTGACAGTAGTGGGAGTGAGGGGCGAGAGTCGCCACAACGTGCTGGTACCAACTTAGCTTCAGTGAATGAAACTCAAGAGGAAGATAAAATCCTTTTTATTAGCCCGTAGTGGCATTGTATCACACGAGCACACACCCCACTATCCCATCACCAGCACCAGCACCAGCACCAGCACCAGCACAACGATTACCACCACCTGCACAACTTTAGTCACTTCAGACAACTCCTCCATCACTGTCGCTGCCTCTGCCGCCAAGATGCCTCGCGACTATCCATCGGAAAGTAAGTCCATGGTGGACCTCAATTCCCCCACATCGAGCGATGACAATTACAAGAACCTATATAAAACCCGATCAGTGTGGGATGTGGCTTCCATAGAGGGATTCCGACGGAAGATCCTACAAACGGGTTTGCGTTCTCGCTCTCCACTAAGCAGAGGACGACACGGCCAGTCTCGTACAGTATCTGCGCCATCATCATCGTCTGGCGGAGAGAGACAGTCACGTCCAAAAAAACTGTCTACTGTTCAGTTTGCCGAAGATGTGGGCAGTGACAATGACAGCAGAATTCGGTCCTTAAGCTCCACCGGCCCGCCGCCGGTCAGGCCGTCCCGCTCCTCTGGAAGCTCCTCTGTCTCCCTTCTCACGCCTGAGCCCATCTCCACCCTAGCAGAGCGTACGGAATCAGAGTCTGATGTCTTCGTGAGTGAGTGTGCCATGAAAGAGGCACAGTCCATGATGTCTCTTTCTCGCCCTCAAGGATCAAGCAACTCTTCCGAAGAGGACGCCAAAGGACTACGTAAAAGATCTTATGTTTCGTAAGTTTGTTATTTTCTGAGAATACAGTACATGTTATTATGTGTTTGGGAAGTTTGGGAGTTGATCTTTTCGTTACATCGCAAGTGACCGCGGATTGTTTCAGTGTTCTTCTATGAATAGAAATAAGTCTTTGCCAGAATACCGTGAATGTTGAATGTTTAAGTGATTGTGTGGGCAAGTGTATGGTGTTGTGTGTTTGTGTTACTGATAAGAGTGTCTTTCTTTAGTCTTATCCTCATGAACCCCTCCATTATCTCCGTCCATCTCTGCTAATACTAACTCTGCACCTTCTGATCCTTCGTAGGCATGCCCTGAAGAACCTCAGCCGCAGCACCCCTGCGATGTCCCCCTCAGCGTCGCCCCGCCACAGCGACAGCGAGGGCCAGCTGAGGGTGTCCAAAGGCACGAAGAAATTCATGAGGCACTTCGCAGAGGCTCCCCCTAGCGAATGGGTCTTGAATTGTAAGTGTTGTTCACCTGCTCACCAGCACACACACACACACACACACACACACACACACACACACACACACACACACACACAGACACACACGCACAGACACACACACACACACACACACACACACACACACACACACACACACACACACACACACACACACACACACACACGCACAGACACACATGCACAGACAGACACACACAGACACACACACAGACACACATACACACACACACACACACACACACACACACACACACACACACACACACACACTCTCCGGATGGAGATATTTGGGTGTGTCTCCTTTCACGTGTAACCCCTGTTCACCTAGCAGTGAGTAGGTAAGGGATGTAAATCGAGGAGTTGTGACCTTGTTGTCCCGGTGTGTGGTGTGTGCCTGGTCTCAGGCCTATCCCAAGATCGGAAATAATGAGCTCTAAGCTCGTTCCGTAGGGTAACGTCTGGCTGTCTCGTCAGAGACTGCAGCAGATCAAACAGTGAACACACAGACACACACACACACACACACACACACACACACACACACACACACACACACACACACACACACACACACACACACACACACGCACAGACACACACACACACACACACACACACACACACACACACACACACACACACACACACACACACACACACACACACACACACACACACACACACACACACACACACACACACACACACACACACACACACACACACACACACACACACACACACACACACACACACACACACACACACACACACACACACACACACACACACACACACACACACACACACACACACACACACACACACACACACACACACACACACACACACACACACGGTACTTACAAAGACAAGAAGTGCCTGCTTGTGCTTTACTGTCATTCAATAGAAAGGCCTTTTTTTAGTGTCCTTCCCTCAAATAGTAAGACTTTCTCAAAAGACAACTGCATCAACTGGCGGCAGTTAATGTGACCAGTTTAATGCGGCTATTTCTTCGCTCCCGAAAGATAAATATTCATCAGCACTTGGGCTGACGTCACGGGCGTCACACTAACAGCTCACAAGTATGGATTGGCGGGCGTGGAGGACAGAACAAGGGGCAGTCTGGGACTGTGGGCGCGTGTGTGGGCGAGGTAACGCGGTAACAATGGAAGTTATGAAAATTTTACTGTTTACTTTATTTCTTACAAATATAGAACACATCACTATAGAATTTGTAACAGAGTGGCTGGCAGCAGTGCTGCAAACAAATTCATGTAAAGTTTCATCATGGTAATGCTGTGCTGGATATCTTATTGACACTGAGGTGGCGGTAGCCTTGATAACCTTCCCAAAATATCGGCACAGATCGAATACAGATTCTTATAGATCAAAGCAGTGCCTGCCATCACGTATTCCAGGGTCAGCTCGCGTCTCAGTGGAAGGGGAAGGTTAAAGGGAGTATTTCATTGCCGTCTTGATAAGGTCATAAAGACACCTCAGGAATCACGGGTGACAGCACCTCACTGTCATGAGGAGACGAGGCAGATGCTCAATGGCTTATTTTTGAACGGAGACTTCTTCATTTTGTGTAATGGATAGATTTTTCTCACACCAAGTATCATGTGGTCAAGTGTTTTGATAGAAGTAAAGGATGTGAACACGATAATAACCGTAGTAGTAGTAGTAGTAGTAGTAGTAGTAGTAGTAGTAGTAGCAGCAGCAGCAGCAGCAGCAGCAGCAGCAGCAGCAGCAGCAGCAGCAGGCAGCAGTGGTGCAGCAGCAGCAGCAGCAGCAGCAGCAGCAGCAGCAGCAGCAGTGCAGTAGCAGCAGCAGCAGCAGCAGCAGCAGCAGTAGTGGTAGTAGTAACACCACCACCACCACCACCACCACCACCAGCACCACCAGTGGCAGTAGTAGTTGTTGTAGTAGTAGTGGTAGCAGCAGCAGCAGTAGCAGTAGCAGCAGTAGCAGCAGCAGCAGCAGCAGCAGCAGCAGCAGCAGCAGCAGCAGCAGTGGCAGCACAGCAGCAGCAGCAGCAGCAGCAGCAGCAGCAGCAGCAGCAGCAGCAGCAGCAGCAGCAGTAGCAGCAGCAGCAGTGTTGGGTAGTGGCAGCAGCAGCAGTAGTAGTAGTAGTAGTAGTAGTAGTAGTAGCAGCAGCAGCAGCAGCAGCAGCAGCAGCAGCAGTAGTAGTAGTAGTAGTAGTAGTAGTAGTAGTAGAAGTAGTAGTAGCAGTAGTAGTAGTGATAGAACAACGGCAAAAAAGTGAAGGAAGTTATAACAAAAGAAAAAAAGTCAATACCTCCACTTACTAACGTAAACTCAAAACTACAATCATTCACCTTCGAAAAAATAAGAGAAAAACAAAAAAACAGCTTCAAAATACCAGTGCAGTGCAAACAACACCCCACCATAAATATAGACGTAATGAAAAACTTTAGTGCTCGCAAGTATGACTCAACACGGCGCGAATATTTTCCAACTGGACGATCGGCAGGAAGTCGATACAGAGGCGGCTGTGTGGGCCCTGGGGAGCTCTGTACGTACGACTCGTAACGCTATCGCCAGGGTAACGAGCACAACAAGGGCACGAGGGCGGGGTCGGTGCGGATCGTTAGCGTCCTGGCGTGCGATAGACGTGATGGTGGAATTAATAAAAATCACCTAAGTGGCCCTTCAGTGCTTCTCACTCTAGCATTTGCGTAACGGCAGCACAATTATGGTGTTTAAGTTAGTTCAGGGCGCCTATTCTCCATAGGATAAGGAAGGGAAGGAGCGGGAGAGGTGCAGCACGAGTATTCTGAACAGTCTAGGGAGCGTTAGTTAACTTCACTGTTCTCGTGGCCCCACCACGCCTCCACTGCTCCCGCCATGTGATGCGCAGTGAATTTTGTATAAGAGAGCGGGTGTGCTTTGAAGGGATAGGTGTGTGGTTAATTTTGGAGCGAGAGAGGTGGTGATGGTGAAAGAAATGAAGACTGGCAAGGCGTCTTAGAAAAAAAAAAAGATTATAGTAGAGACAGATAGATAGATAGAGAGAGAGAGAGAGAGAGAGAGAGAGAGAGAGAGAGAGAGAGAGAGAGAGAGAGAGAGAGATTTAAAACTACTAATTAAGAATTCAAATCGTAACATGAAAACTTAGTATTTGTCGCAGCGTCTCCAGGCAACACCAACACCCTTCCTTGCTATACTGGCGCCTCCGTGCAGCCGACCCCATCCCTCATGCTACCTCACCACATTACATCACTCTATCCTCCATCTTGCTATACTCCCACGCCTCCCACAACACCTAGCTCCCCACACCACCTTCTACACCTCCTACGCCTACTACAGCACTGCCACCTCACTCCCCACACTATCACGCTACACCTGCCACGCCTGCCACAACAACATGCCCCCTCTGCCCCTACACCACCTCGCCTTCCACAACACCAAGCTACCTCACTCACTCTCACTCACCACACCACCTCGTCTCCCTCCTGTCTATGCGTCATGCTCTGCCCCGCGATTCCCTGACAGTTCTGTGAAAGAAGTGCAGACTTGTCTAAGAAACAGCAGCATTTCCTCTTCCAGCCGTACCTCTCATTCCAGTGCTCTACAGAGAACATTCGTATTGATTTGCATGTTGAATAGGACTTAGTTATATATACATTCATTCACTCATATTTATTAGTTTACATGGTTACACTCATATATTTATTAGTCTACTTTACTGTGTGTGTGTGTGTGTGTGTGTGTGTGTGTGTGTGTGTGTGTGTGTGTGTGTGTGTGTATTGTTTGTTTACTTGCTACCTTTCTTTCTTTATCTATTGTATGGCACTGCAAGGAAGTGGGAGTGTGAGTGAGTGGTTTGTTTTCCTGGATACACCGGTCGAAGGTGTTGTCAAGAAGTGATGTGTTCGATACGTGTCTCGCGGTCTGGTCCCCGCACCGAGTCATCCCCCGACCTCTACCACCTGAGGCATTGCCTATCTGGATTCGCTGCTTCTACACTTTCGCTGCGATGTTGACACCTGTGTTTTCTCATCATTCTTATTTCTAGCTTGTTGATTCTCGCGGATGTAGGAGAAATGGTAGTGGGACTCACATTAGATATCCACCGTATCTCAGCAGTCATCCCCTCCCTTTGATAAGAAGTTCCCGTCGGTTTTTCTCATCCACCCTTTCCCCAAGCCAAGTGTTGTGAAATGTACGCCCTCCGCCATTCATGTTGCTTGGGGATTCCTTGTTTGTTTGGAAATAACTAAAACTACTACCTAACATAGTTTTTCTTTGCCTTTCCTGACAGGAATCAACAGTTAGCAATACTCGGGTCACTCCAAACTGGCCGTTTGGGTGCAGTTCGCTTTTTGACAGCTAGTCCTCCACATAATCACGGGCCCTTTCTCCTACCCAGCCCAACCCAGGACTGACTGGCGAGTCAGGTCAGGCGGAGGTATCGATAAACTTGCACTCTCCCGCTCATATGCCACGTTTAGGATGTGAGGAAGACCGTTATACATAAAATAAGCCTTGATTTTTACCTCAACGGTGATGTGGATAAAAAATTTGAATTATTTCGCAAATGATTCCGGAAATATATATATATATATATATATATATATATATATATATATATATATATATATATATATATATATATATATATATATATATATATAAACAGAGAAAGAGAAAGAAAGACAAAGACAGAAGATAAGGAGTGGAGCGGAGTTAGAGAAAAGAAAGCAGGCCCATGATTTACGGAAAGGTGGAAATAGTGAGGGAATCCCAGTGAAGCCCAGGGCCACACCTAAACGGCCACTTTAGTTTGATCTGAGAATAGTCCAGCAGTAACGTCCAAAAAAATTGAATAGAGTTTTCTCTTTATGGAGGGAATGATGGAGATTTGTTTGGTCGCAAAAGGAATAAGAAATGTGATGTGCTTGAAACACATCACACACAATACAAGACGTTCAGCCACACCGCAGCAACACTGAGGTCAATGCATCCTGCTGTGTGAGACGTGTTTGTTGATCTGGCAATTTCTAAACCGCTTCGTGAATAAAGGTTTTGTTAAAGTTTTGTAACAAATGCATTATACGCAAGTCATCATGTGGAAAAACATCAAGTTTCCTCTGACTTCTGAAGTTTAAGAATGCCTTCATTTTAAGCTGCATTTTCTCTCAGTTGAAGCTAAGTAAAAGATCATTATTTTTTCATGTTCCAGGTTTTCCAGATGATCAGGCTTTAGGTTTTGTTACCTTAACTTTACCATTTTAAAAGTAAAACGGAATATATTTAGTTACATGTGTTGAGGGAAGCCTTGAAGAGAGGGCTGCATGAGATATTTTATTCAATCAGAGGCGTCTTGTAGGAGGCATAGTTAGGAAGTAAAACATTGCGTCATCAATGAAAATTCACCTTGATGTTTGTCCCTAGCTTAACAAGGACAAACTTTTCCATTATAGTCACTGCGATGCACGTGCTGCTTTCAGTTGCTTCAAGGTTATCTACATTCTTTTTTGCTACCCTGATATCCATCGGCTCATTATCAGCGATGACAGGTGTCATTTTTTATCACCCTGCAAAGCCTCTTACCGCCCTTCACCGCCCCTCTTTTCATCATGTTGCTTTGGACGCTGAAACACAAATTAACTCATTAATATAAGGGTTATGAAGATGTGACAAGCAGTAGGAGATGAAAACACCATCACCTCAATCTCCATTATTATCACTAGAGTGTATCACGAGGCCACAATCTGACCACCTGACCACCACATCACCCTCACCATTGCTGGGGTGTGGAACAAAACCACAACACCACCGCAGTCTTGAAAGTGTTTAGACATCATCTAGTTTTCCTTCTTTTCTCCTTGTTTATGGGTTTAAATCCGCTGTCTCTTTCACACCAATAATACACTTAACATTTTTCCACTACACATTTCCTTTCCATAATCACCAAGAACCTTTATGGTCTTTCATTTTATAGTACTAGTCTTTTGAATACTTCAATAAACATCTAGAACCTTGTCACTGTATCAATGGAAACACATCTCAGGTTAACCTGAGATGGAAGACCACTTTCATCAGCATTAAACGTAATACAGATGATTTACACTCTTCTTTTATACACGAAGTTAAGATAATAGCCCGTAACTCGTTATAAACTTACGTTATTGTTTTTATCTCTCCGTTTGTGCTATTCAATCTCCTTTTTCCTGGAGCAGTCTTGTCTGTTTGCTTGCCTAACCATGAAGGGATTACGAGGATTTGTCTTAGATCCATGTCACTCTTTCGTCACTCCACACTGACATTTCCTGCATCTTACGTACATTTGTAAGGACACATTTATTACCGGAAATGAGAGAGAGAGAGAGAGAGAGAGAGAGAGAGAGAGAGAGAGAGAGAATTTACCTGGTTACATCATAAGGGATTTGAAACAAGCTTGTTTTTCTGTAGTTATCTCCCTTGTGTGTGTGTGTGTGTGTGTGTGTGTGTGTGTGTGTGTAATTCACCTCGGTCGTCTGCTGATCACCCATCCAGTCTTCCCCATTACGGAGCGAGCTCAGAGCTCATAGACCGATCTTCGGGTAGGACTGAGACCACAACACACTCCACACACCGGGAAAGCGAGGCCACAACCCCTCTAGTTACATCCCGCACCTACTTACTGCTAGGTGAACAGGGGCCACACATTAAGAGGCTTGCTCATTTGCCTCGCCGCATACCGGGACTCGAACCCAGCCCTCTCGATTGTGAGTCGAGCGTGCTAATCACTACACTACGCGGTGTGTGTGTGTGTGTGTGTGTGTGTGTGTGTGTGTGTGTTTTATTTGTGTCATATTATTTTGTAAGCGATGATGGTGAGGCAATGAGAGGGGTTCCTATCCCACTTAGCCCGCTTCTAAATACAGCAGAGCGTAATGGTGGGGAAGCCATAAACCCTCCCCCCTTCCCCCAACTCCGCCCCACTCACCGCCTCCCGCCCGTCCCACACTTCTGATTGTCATCTCTTATCGCGCGCACACAGCCCCTTCTCTGATCAACATCTGTGATAAGCTGATAATATTTTCTCTCATCATCATACGTAACTCAAAGAGTGGAGAGAACTGCGATAGGTTGACATGATTTTTTTGTTTCAGAGGAGAGAGAGAGAGAGAGAGAGAGAGAGAGAGAGAGAGAGAGAGAGAGAGAGAGAGCAGCAAGCAAGCGAGCAAGCAAGCAAGCAAGCAAGCAAGCCAGAGTACCAGAGAGATGTATGTGTGCATGTGTGCGTGTGTGCGTCTCGTTGTCTAAAAGTTGATTATTCACCAAGGTCTTGTTCGACTTCGTACTATCCCTCATGAAACTGCCTTGCTATTCATTCACACAACACAGACACATAGATTCTGCCTAGATATTCCTCTGCACAGTAAGTCATCCTAACCAGGGCTGTTAGTATTGCCAGAATGTGACTGCCTTTAGTGTGCCTTCTCCTCTGACATTATCTACGACCACAGATAAGAATTTTCTCTCTCTCTCTCTCTCTCTCTCTCTCTCTCTCTCTCTCTCTCTCTCTCTCTCTAAAGCAGCAACATACTTGACTTCATGGGTTTACTCGGCCTCGCCTTGTCTTGTCTTGCTCCGTCCTGCCCCGTCCCAGCTCCTTTTGGTCCCCTTAGGCGCAACACTCGGGAATCTGGCAGATGACGGACAGCCGGAGTGCTAAGAAGACACTGCTTCGATTGTGCTATGTGACCCTCCAGTTAGAAAAGCTCAAAGATAGACGTGTAGGGTGTTATTGTGTGCTTGATGGAGTTTTTTTTTATCATTTTCTTTATTTTATCGGTGTGTATTAGCATTATTTTTCATTTTGTTGATTTCGTGGTTGTTTTCTATGTATGGGATGTTTGGCGTGTCTGTGTTTGACCCACGACAATCTACATCGGTACAGATAAGATAAGACGACTCTAATAAGATAGTGTCTCGTGCCTAGTGTTTGTTGTGGACTGGATGGGAAAGTTACGTAATCTTTCTCACACTCGAATGAAAGTTTATGGTGTGTGTTTTGTAAGTAGAGAATCCTATTGTTCTTTTTTGGTGCTTATATTCTGCTTCGTGTGTTTGGCTTGAGAGAGGAAAGGAGGGTAAAGGCAGGCGGTCAGATGGTTGGAAATATTCATGATTTTGTGAGAAAGGTTGGATGGACTCCCCTCTACCCAGAAATAGATACTGTAAGGTAGGGGAATAACACACACATTCTCTCTCTCTCTCTCTCTCTCTCTCTCTCTCTCTCTCTCTCACACACACACACACACACACACACACACACACACACACACACACACACACACACACACACACACACATCTTGATAACATTATGCAAAGTCATCATCATGATTTGCTGCAACTACTCATGTTTATCATTCTTATTTTTCATTATTTCCTCTCATGAAGAGGTAGTATTTTTACTGCCTTATTTCACTTAATAATTTGTCTACTTCTTGGTTTTTCCCATTTCGTTTTATGATCTTAGTTTTAACTTTGCTGTCTTATTATTAGTCCCAACCTCAACGAGCAGGCCGCCTCACCTCGTTCCTGTCCCGTCCCGCCCATCCCGCCTAGCCCACCCCGTCCCCACCCCGCGGCGCCTCCGGGCATTCATCGATCCCCCCGCCGTGGTCACGCTCGATCCCCGAAGTGTCGCGGGAGGAGCTGTGTGTTTGGTCGTAATGCCTCCGGTCCGCAGGTCCTCCCTCCCTTCCATTGTCGTGTTTGGCGCGTCTGCTTATCTTCTTTGGGTTGACCGTGAACGAGAGGCATACTTCTACTGTAGCCTGCAATTTGTGTATACATATACAAGGAAAAAAAAAAAAGTGATAGGGCAGTTTAATCCGTGCGTTTGAAGATTAAACATGTTTGGTGCGCTCCATGCATCATGCTCAGGGCGATTGTGGTTAATTTGTTAGCCTGTGCGTGTGGAGGTGAGGGCGACTGGTAGCCTCCAGGTACTGCTGCAATGCGTCGCCTGGGTAACCACGCCGCTCTCAAGGGCGTCATAACCACGCCACCCCGAGGCAGACGGAGTGTGAAGGAGGAAGTTACTGCTGTTTTAGAGAGGACGGCGTTGCTGGGCGAAGCGTTCACTGCATGAGCAGTGAAGGCGGTAGCAAACATGAAGCCCCAAGCTGTAACTGTCCTAGTGAGACAAATGTTATGTTATATAATTGAA
>NC_059296.1:16964437-16994437 GCF_017591435.1 Portunus trituberculatus
TGCCATGACTGATAGGGAAAAGATACTATGTATACTATTATCCTAAACATCATAGAAAGAAATAATAGATTATTGGCCATGTAATCTCTCTCTCTCTCTCTCTCTCTCTCCACACACACACACAGCGTAGTGCAGTGGTTAGCACACTCGGCTTAACCGAAAAGCCCAGGATTCGAGTCCTGGACGCGGCGAGACAAAAGGGCAAGCCTCTAAGATGTAGCCGCTGTTCACTTAGCAGTAAGTAGGTGCGGGATGTAACTCGAGGAGTTGTGGCCTCGCTTTCCCGGTGTATGGACTGTGTTATTGTGATCTCATTCCTACCCGAAGATTGGTCTATGAGCTCTGAGCTCGCTCCGTAATGGAGAAGACTGGCTGGGTGACCAGCAGATAACCATGGTGAATTACACACACACACACACATATGTATACGTATGTTTATATATATATATATATATATATATATATATATATATATATATATATATATATATATATATATATATATATATGATAGTGTAGTGTTATGTGCCAGGAATAACTCCAGGAGAAGGTCAAAGGCTTGTGCTGCAGGTGTTGAACAGCACTGCGCGGCACTACGGTGTCAGTGTTCCGAGTCTGCCAGTAACAGAATTGCATCCACCACCGGAAGATTGATAGGTTGTCCACTGTGCTGCCCACAACAACATACTGCTCGGTAGTCTCGTTATGATGACAAGTTCTTCCTAACATAATCTCTCTCTCTCTCTCTCTCTCTCTCTCTCTCTCTCTCTCTCTCTCTCTCTCTCATGACAATTAATTAGAAAACTGTACAACCCAAATGCTTCACAATCTTTAAAATCATACAACTTTTCTAATACAGGCATTTTGCATACAAATGCCAGGTGGTCTCATGACTAACTCATACAATCATTATGTAGCTACCTTTGCAGTTTATTTTTTTGTTTCTCCAAAACTCTTTTGTTATAGTCATGCTACTCATGAGGCTGTGCCTCTGCAATTCATAAAAACACAGCCAGAGGCAGAATGAGAGACACCAAAAGACTAAAAAGCCGCAGTTCTCAACATTTTACTCATTAATAATCCCCAAAGTTATAAGACCATTGACCCAAACCCCCAGTAATCTGACATAGAACATGATTTTAATTTAGTGACTGACACTAACTCAATATGAAAAGGTATACTGCAAAGAATATTATTAGATCAGCCATCTAAAAACCCCTAGAAATCTTTTTGTAAACCCCTGGGGGTTTGCAAACCTCAGGTTGAGAACCACAGACTTAAAGGATGCAAGCAAGCCTAGAGAATACCTTGTTTGAGCCTGCAATGCAATATTCGTTAGGTGCACAACATATGTTGTATTGCACAAATCAAAAACATGCATATATGTTGTATTAAAATAGTTCAGTTTTCTCATGTTGATTTTTGTATATAAGGAAGAATCTTTACAAAGGTAGAATCTTTAACCTCAAAACCTTATTATATACAAAGATATGGTATCCACCATCTGCACACACATGGAGGATTAGACAATCTCTGTCTCTCTCTCTCTTTTTTTTTTTTTTTTTCAAATCCTTGGTCTTGGACAGCACCCTTAAGGTTAATGTACTTTGCTTTCTCTTGATTGAATGATTTTTGGAAGAACAGGATGTAGCTACAACTTGCAGGCCCTTCACTTCTAGCAAGGACATTAGTCACTAGTGACACTGCAAACATTCTATCTCCAGGGTATTCATGATAAATTATGTGGATTGTTTCTCAGTAAATTATATCTCCACTCAACATATCTTGTTCAGCTTTGAATGTTACTTCTTGCACATTTCTCAGTATGACCTCTCCTGCCACTCCCTTTCATTTCTCCACCCAGTTATTTCTCTCAAAACATACTATAGTAGACCAATATATAGTAAACTAATAGGCTTTGGTGTGTCATATTCCTTTGCATTGTTTTTGCAGTTCATGAAAGAACTAGTTTAAAGACACTGGATGTGTATTGATAAATTTATTCTTCTTTCAGACTTCTCTTGTGCCCTTGTGTCAGACATTCTTCTTCAGGGGACCCTTTACATCACACACAACTACTTCGCCTTCTACTCCAAGATCTTTGGACATGTTAGTCGGGTGAGTTAGATGCCATATACTTATCTTGATTCATTTGCATTAGTTATGTTCATCTGAGAAGTGCATGAGAGCAATGAAAGATCATCCCAGCAAGAATGGTTTGTATTCATTTTCATACTCACTGTTTCATGTTTGTGAGATACATATGTGACTATATATATATATATATATATATATATATATATATATATATATATATATATATATATATATATATATATATATATATATATATATATATATATATATATATATATATATATATATATATATATATATATATATATATATATATATATATATATATATATATATATATATATATATATATATATATATATATATATATATATATATATATATATATATATATATATATATATATATATATATATATATGTATATATATATATATATATATATATATATATATATATATATATATATATATATATATATATATATATATATATATATATATATATATATATATATATATATATATATATATATATATATATATATATATATATATATATATATATATATATATATATATATATATATATATATATATATATATATATATATATATATATATATATATATATATATATATATATATATATATATATATATATATATATATATATATATATATATATATATATATATATATATATATATATATATATATATATATATATATATATATATATATATATATATATATATATATATATATATATATATATATATATATATATATATATATATATATATATGTATATATATATATATATATATATATATATATATATATATATATATATATATATATATATATATATATATATATATATATATATATATATATATATATATATATATATATATATATATATATATATATATATATATATATATATATATATATATATATATATATATATATATATATATATATATATATATATATATATATATATATATATATATATATATATATATATATATATATATATATATATATATATATATATATATATATATATATATATATATATATATATATATATATATATATATATATATATATATATATATATATATATATATATATATATATATATATATATATATATATATATATATATATATATATATATATATATATATATATATATTTTATTTATTTATTTATCTTTTTTTTTTTTCAAAAAATATACTAACATTGCACTTATGTGGTAATTCTAAGGAACATATATGGTTTCAATACTACTACTCATTATTTAATTGTGCAGCAGCTAAATAAGCTCTCTCTCTCTCTCTCTCTCTCTCTCTCTGGTGATTCAAGCTGCCACATCAATAATCTCAATCACCCAACTCCCTTCTTAACAAGAGCAAAAAATGAGAAAGAGGAAAATATTGATACATTGGAAATATTCAGTTTGATTTAAAATGTCCAATTCATACTCACTATCTTTTTCTTCCTAATTACTTAATCTTTTCTCTTCACTAAAATTCCCTTCATTTACTTTGGATTCATACTATACCTAGTCATTACAATGTATACAACTTTGTCTCACCTTCTGGTGAGATTATGTGTAACTATTCAGTAAAGGTTATAAACACTAATTCTTTGTAAGATCATGCACCCAAAATATAAGACCAAGAGCAGCTGCTTGGCTATGGCTGGGTATTAGAGAGGTGCGGTATGAAAAAATTCCACAGCCCCAGTCAAGTAAAAGAAGAGGATAAAATTTGTCATAAAATGACCAAATTATTAATTTTAAATCTACAATCTCTTAAAAGGATGGAGTCATCAAGGTTACTTTAAAGAAAACTCTAGATATTTGTATAATCTATGTAATAACATTTTGTACAAATCTGAGAAAAGGGAGGCACTTCATTTATAACTTGTACTGAGGCTTGTTGTCAGTTAGGTATAGTAAAATTATGTATGTTCATAAACAACCTCATTGTACCAGTCATATGACAGATCTCCATGTTATGGTTTTCACAGTTGCTGATCCCTGTAACACAAGTTGCCAGCCTACAAAAAGAACGGACTGCCAAGATCATCCCCAATGCTGTGGGCCTACAAATGCTGGATGGCAAGAACTATGTATTTGGCTCCCTTCTTTCAAGAGATTCAACTTACAAACTTATGTTGCATATTTGGAGAAAAGCACAGAGGATGGCAGATAGTGACAGTGAACCTCCATCAGGGGTTCAAGTGGTAAGTGTTTCTGGTTTATGCATTTTCTTGTTTACTAAAATAACTAATTTGATCAATTTAATGACAGCACATATAGATGTATAAAGTTACTTTTTGAAGAGAATTATACTCCACAGGCTGCAGAGGATGATGGTGAAGATTCAGTGTCTGGGAGTGCAAACAGTCTAGATCAGACTGATAGTGGTTACCTGGTTTCCACTGCAGTCAATAGCCTGGGCAGTGTGCCTTCCCCAGTCACCACTACACCCTGGACAACAGAAGAAGTTACATCCACTACAAATGCCACCACTGCCACAAATGTTTATAGCACCATTGACAACAGTATACCACCTACTGGTAATAACATTCCAATGAATAGTTCAACCAGTACTTCAGATTCTACTTTATTACTGGGAGGTGGTGTGGTGTCTGGAAAAGTATGTGCTCATGAGGAAACTAACAGTAACAGTGCTACTGCTAACAGTGCAAGTGATGGAAAGGAAAACAGCAGCATGAATATTCTTGAATGGTTCACACAAGGATCTTTGGTGAAAAGTAAGATTACTCATATTGTATTTCAAGTGATAGTTTTTAATCCATGCTACATTTAAGTCACTGGTAATTCCTGTAAGATTCCAGATTCATGAAAGCTCTAGTAACATCATAATATGTATTGTATATGTTCTGATCATTGTGGAGTTTATAGAACTTTGTGGTGTGTATTTTTGTCATGCAATTAGAATGTTGATGTAGACCTTATAATCATACTGACAATATCTAATAATTAACTGCAGTGTAAGTACACTCACCAGAAATCTCTTGAACCTCATGCCATGATCAGTGCAAAAATTATTAGTTCATAAATATTCACTTCAGAACACTTGATATGGCTGGTAGTGTTGACATATTTTAAAACTATGATACTGAAATATGATGCTGCGTATTATTATACTAATCACTTACAGTTTTATTTATTGTATTGAAATATTGTGCTGAAATATTCAGAAAGAGAGAGTGGTTTAAAAATTCTTTGTCTCAGAATGGATGATGCTTAATATAAAGTCTGATCATTCTTTGGTGAAAGTACAATAATACATATTTCTTTCCATGATACAGTAGATCAATGCATTATTTGTTGAATCCTAATTTAAATATCTTATCCATTTTCTTTTAGAATTAATACAGTGAATGAACTAAACTCACAGATCATTGCTTTGCTTATTACAATATATTTTTCTTCTTTGCATAATGGGAGAAGCATATTGCAAAAATATAAATAAAAAAGATAACAAATAATATTCGTATATACTTCTCTTGCCACAAAAGTTTTGAATTTTGATGAAGATTTAAAATCAAAATGTGAATACTACTCTCCTCTTCCTTCATAAAGCAAACTTGAAAGTTCTCTGTAAACTGCCATTATTTTGCCTAAATGAAAGCAAATGCAAAAACACATGATACACATATTCCCTGCCTTTCATGAACAATACAGATTTTTTTTACATTATGGCCTATAGCACCTGTAGGTATACTTGAAGAGTATGTATAGGAAGCACTGTTCAGCTTCCACCCATTAGTGGAGCAGGCAATTTTATTTATAGTTGTGCCCATATTAGGGTCCATATCACCATCTTTGGTGTAACCACCTAGAACAGGGGTTTTCAACCTTTTTTTTCCCCACGTACTCCTTTGGGTATTTTTAATGTCAGAAATGTACCCCCTGCACTTTGTGTAAAAACGGAAAACAAAAACTCACATTGGTAAACATTCCATTGTATATTTGTCAGTACTACACTGTAGGAAATGAACTAAACTACTCTTCTTACAACCAATAAATATTGTAAACACAAAAAATTCCTTAAATATAATACATTTAAAAAAAAAAAAACAGCTGTTTCCCAGTGGTTATGCAGTAGATTTTCAGGGTTAGCTATGGTACTGAGCTACAAAAAAAAATATATTATCATTACAAAGCTGCAAAGGGAGTTAACGAGATGGCTGACACTGTTTTTCACCAATTAGCTTAATTAGCCGAGGAGCAGTTTATTAAAATCAACATTGCATTCTGATATTAATATAGTATCATCAAAGAAAATAGCCCCAAAGAGACCAACCTGCCAAAAAACAGCAGCACCAGTCGATCTTACTTCACGACCGTTGAATGGTGACTGCCTGGTGCGACCGTGCATTCCCAACCACACCTCGCTCCCCACTGTCCAGTACGCGTACAGTACACTTCAGGCAGCCAGGCCCCTTACCTCTGTGCCCCTTACCCTAATGACGCAGGGAAAGAGCGTACCCCCTGACAGATCCTTGGCGTATCCCCTGGGGTACGCGTATCCCAGGTTGAAAACCCCTGACCTAGAACCTGGGTATCATGGTGTAGGTAACTTTAAATCAATCGACAAATGGCATAGTTTCAAGACTGTACGTGGTGGGATTCGAACATACACGTGGACATCTGCCTGATCCCATGCTCACAGCCTTATCCACTACACCACCACAAGTACAACTTAATTTCAACTTAATGTCTAGTGTGGGAAAGTCCTCTGATTCTTGTTGTTATAAATGTACCTTCAGCACAAAGAAAACATCAAAAACAAGCTTGGTCATCATCATTTGGTAATAAAGATATTTGCCCTCTTATATGGTGGTAGTTCATTAAATTATTTAATTATATGGAACTTAAAGCTTATATTCCTTATATTCTTACTCCTCCTAAGTTCTCATTCCATATTTTTAGCCTTAGTACATTTATCACACTTTATTTAATGATTCAGGTCCTTCAAATCACTTTTTTCCACATGTCTATGTTCAACTTGTAAGCATTTTATCTTTGAGCTTAGTAACAAATTTTTCAATTCTTCTCCTATTTCTTACATTACTATCAAAACACTAAACATTATTAATATTTTCATATTCTCTTTCTTGATATATATTAAGAAATCTTGAAATTTTTTGACAGAACATCTTTCACAAAGCAAGTATATTTGACGGATATTCAGTCATTGCATGATAGATTTATTTATTTAAAACTCTCATCATAAATCTGATTATGTATCATTTCCTCAGCATGTTTCAAAGTGGGAAGTGTCCCAATGAAGCTGGTGGGAGAGGGAGTGAAGGAGTTATGGTCACTGCCAAGGACATCTTTGCTCTTACTTATTTCAACACTGCTGCTTCTCATGCTCTTCGCCTCTGCTGCATTCATGCTACACCGTGTGGATCTCTTAAGTCAACAAATAGGCCTTGAAAAGTATGCTGAATAGTAAGTAACATTACCAATAGTTTCATCAGTATACCATACATGCAGCAGTAATTTGTCTGTTTTTCTGTGATGCCAAAATTGTGTAAATTAATTTCCTCCCATGGAGTGTGTGCATCTCTTTACAGGCTGGTGATACTATCACCACATACCAATGCATGTAAGATAGTGAAGAAATTATTGTAATGTTCTTTGTATGTATGTTGTTTATTCAATAAGTATTCCTCTTAAGCATAAGTTATAATTAAACAAACAAAAAATTGCTTGAAATGTATCTTGTATTCATGATAGTAAGTACATGAATGTAGGACATAATTTGCAGGTATAAATTATTGATGTATCGTATTTTTTTGTATCAAAAAGGATTACCAAAAAACACCAGTATATAATGAATCTAGCTATGACTTAGGAGCATCTAAAATAAATCATTAGCTGCTGAAATGAGAAAGATAGCTGAGAAAATATTAACATAAGGAAAGACAGAGACTCTCTTTAAAGATCTGGAGAAGGCATACAAATATAGTGGGAGTCCAAACAACAGCAGTTCTGTAAGATCCTTATCAGGCTGTTAAGGAAACCATTTTACTTTGGTAGTGGGAGAGACAGTGATAAATGTATTTGGAGGTGGAAAGTTGATAAATTGAAATGAATGCTTTCTTTTGAGTTGCAAGGAAAAAACACTAGGGAACATCCAGTAGGAACAAACAAAAAAACCTATTACAGCAGTACCTTGATCTACGAATTTAATGCACTTTGTAGCAGAGTTCATAAATCAATTTCCTCATATCTTGAATAAATTTTCCCCATCAATATTAATTAAAATGCATTAATCCATTGAAACAACCAAAAACAATAATTTTTGTTTTGATTTGTTATTCATGAATAACAAATATTGTATGAAAACATGATATAATATGACAAAAGGGAATGTAAAGAAATGAACTAGTTTTATAAATGGTATTTACCTTGGAGATCAAAACTCTTGGAGTAACGGATGATGCTGGTAGAGGTGGATGGGGGAGGTAGGCCTAGGGTCCATAGTCAGACAAATATATCACACTATAAAGATGACAAAATATTTTTGATGGACATACCTGATGTGACTGAGTTGCAGATTGACATGGACATAGTGAAATATATCACTCTGAGATGGCTTGGCTCCCTATAGATTGTGTGCAAAGCAACAATGCAAAAAAGATGGAATTATTTTCTTTTTTGAAGTTAAAACTATGAGGCAAATATCTGTGACACCCAGAGATTTGCATTATGATTGTCTCTGCATCTTTAACTGCAGTTAGCTCTGCTGAACTCCATTTTGCATGTTTTTTTTTTTAAGAATATGTACCACCTCTTCAGACAAGGAAGAGGAAGAAAATTATTTTCTACTTAATACAATATATTGATGAATTCCTACTTTATTTAGTTTAAGTGTGTGTGTGTGTGTGTGTGTGTGTGTGTGTGTGTGTGTGTATTTACCTAGTATTTACCTAGTTGTAGTTTTACAGGGCCTGGGCTTTACGCTCGTGTGGCCCCGTCTCCGTGTGTGTGTGTGTGTGTGTGTATTTACCTAATTGTAACATACGGGAAAAGAGCTATGCTCGTGTTGTCCCGTCTCCATATCTATTAATGTCCAGCTTTTTCTTAAAATCATGAATATTCCTTGCGTTGACCACTTCCACGTCTAAACTATTCCATGCTTCCACCCTTCTATGAGGGAAGCTATATTTTTCACATCTCTCCTATAAGTGGCCATTTTAGTTTTTCCCATGCCCTCTCGACATTCTTTCATTCCACATACACAGATCTTCCCTATCCATTTTTCCATGCCAATCATCACTCTGTATATTGCTATCAGGTCTCCCCTTTCTCTTCTGTTTTCCAGGGTCGGAAGTTGCATTCTTTTCAGTCTGTCTTCATAAGTCAAATCTCTTAAGTCAGGCACCATTTTTGTTGCAGCCCTCTGTACTTTCTCTAGTTTCCTTATGTGTTTCTTTAAGTTCGGAGCCCACTGTATTGTTGCATATTCAAGCCTCGGTCTTATCATTGCAGTAATTATTTTCTTCATCATTTCTTCATCTAAATATACGTGTGTGTGTGTGTGTGTGTGTGTGTGTGTGTGTGTTTACCTACACGTGTTTTACAGGAAAAGAGCTATGTTCGTGCTGGCCTGTCCCCTTATGTCTATAGTTGTCCAGTTTAACCTTAAAGTCATGAATATTTCTTGCTTGAACCACTGTTTCATTCAAATTGTTCCATATTTCAATGCTTCTGTTTGGAAAACTATATTTATTAACGTCTCTTCTACATGCAGTCTTTTTCAATTTCATGCTGTGTCCTCTTCCATTTCTTGAGTCCAACACCAGTAGGTCTTCTTTCTCAACTTGGTTCATTCCCCCTCCATGCCCTGTATATAGCAATTAGGTCTCCTCTTTCTCTCCTCTGTTGGAATATTGGATGTTCTAATCTTTTTAATCTGTACTCATAGGTTAGGTCTCTCAAATTAGGAGCCATTTTTGTTGCAACTCTTTGAATCTTCCTTGTATTTTTTTAATGTGGTGACCATATAAGTGCAGCATATTTTAGTTTAGGTTGTATCATGTATTCTGTTAGTTTTTTTTCAACATCTATTCATCTATATAGGTAAATGCTCATTTAATTTTTCTTTGTAATTCATGTTTCCCCAATTATGTTGTTTACATATTTTCCTGGTGATAGATTGTCATTTATTGTAATACCCAGGTCTTTTCTTCTTTTGTTTTCTGAATTTCTATTCCTCCCATAGTGTAAGATCTTACCTGTCTTCTTTTGCTTTTCCCTGGTGTGTGTGTGTGTTTCACTGTTTGATCTGCTGCAGTCCCTGACGAGACAGCCAGACGTTACCCTACGGAACGAGCTCAGAGCTCATTATTTCCGATTTTCGGATAGGCCTGAGACCAGGCACACACCACACACCGGGACAACAAGGTCACAACTCTTCGATTTACATCCCGTACCTACTCACTGCTAGGTAAACAGGGGCTACACGTGAAAGGAGACACACCCAAATATCTCCACCCGGCCGGGGAATCGAACCCCAGTCCTCTGGCTTGTGAAGCCAGCGCTCTAACCACTGAGCTACCGGGCGTGTGTGTGTGTGTGTGTGTGTGTGTGTGTGTGTGTGTGTGTGTGTGTGTGTGTGTGTGTGTGTGTGTGTGTGTCTGTATTTACCTAGTTGTAGTTTTACAGGGCCTGGGCTTTATGCTTGTGTGGCCCCATCTCCATATCTACACTTATCCAATCTTTCTTTAAAACTGTGTACACTCATTGCAGACACTACTTCTTCATTCAAACTGTTCCATGTCTCAACACATCTTTGCAGGAAACTATACTTTTTAATATCTCTTAGACATCTTCCCTTCCTCAGCTTCTTACTATGCGATCTTGTGCTTCGACTTGGCATATTCTTCTCTCAGGATCAGATACTCATTATCCACTTGATCCATTCCGTTGATCAATTTCTAAAGTTGTATGAGATCCCCTCTCTCTCTTCTCTGTTCCTATGTTGGAAGATCCATAGCTTTTAGTCTCTCCTCATATGTCATCCCTTCAAGTTCTGGAACCATTCTTGTAGCCATTTTTTGTAATCTCTCCAGCTTCCTTATGTGTTTCTTTTTATGAGGGGCCCACACTACTTCTGCATATTCCAATCTGGGTCTTATTATAGTACTTATCAGTTTCTTCATCATTTCTTTGTCCACGTAGTGAAATGCTATTCCAATATTCCTTACCAAATTATATGTCTCTCTGAAAATTCTATCAATATGGCTTGCCAGTTGATTATTTTCTTACATCGTCACTCCCAAATCCTTTTCCTTTTTGACTTTCTCCAGTTCTACTCCATCTCCCATCTTATAGATTTCCACTGGTCGTCTTTCACTCGTTCCCATTTCCATGACATGGCTTTTGTCCACATTGAATTCCATCTCCACTTTTACTCCATTCCCAGATCTTATTTAGGTCTTCTTGCAATATTTCACAATCCTCTTTTTGCTTTATAACTCTGCACAGCTTCGCATCGTCTGCAAACAGATTTATGTAGCTGTTCACTCCTTCTGGCATGTCGTTTATATAAATGAGAAAAAGTATTGGTGCCAATACTGACCCCTGCGGCACTCCGCTTTCTACTGCTCTCCACTTGGACTTCATATCTTTGACTACCGTCCTTATTTCTCTCCCCCTCAAATAATTTTCCATCCATCTCAATGTGCTTCCTTTTAAACCACCCTTCTCCTCTAATTTCCACAGCAACCTTGCATGTGGCACTTTATCAAACGCCTTTTTTAAATCCAAGTAAATACAATCAAACCATCCCTCTCTCTCTTGTACCCTGTGAACTATTCTAGAGTAGAAACTCAGTAAATTTGTTACACATGACCGACCTTTTCTAAAGCCAAATTGGCTATTTGATAATAATTTGTTGTCTTCAAAGAACTCGATCCATTGTTTTTTTTATTATTCTCACACATCTTGCATATTACACTAGTTAGTGATACCGGTCTGTAATTTAGAGGTTCTTCCTTCCTACCGCTCTTTTCCATTCTACTGGTATTGTTCCATTTTCTATTGAGCATTTTATGATGTTGTGTATAGGTCTTGCTAGTTCATCCCTACATTCTTTCAGTATTCTGCCTGAGACTTCATCCGGACCCATTGCCTTTTCTTCATCCAGTTCCTTCATTAACTCTTTTATTTTAAGCTTGGTTACTTTAATCTCTTCCATATAGATGGTTTCTCTATTACCCTGTGGTCTTTCAAATTTGGATTCCTTAGTAAAGACCTCCTGGAACTTATTATTTAACAGTTCTGCCACACTTTTTGGGTCTTCCACCATCCCATTTTCTCCTTTTAACCTTTCTATTGTTTCTTTTTGTCTTACTTTTCCATTTATGAATCTGTAAAACAATTTTGGTTGCTCCTTGCATTTTTCAACTATGTCCTTTTCATAGATCCTCTCCTCTTCCTTCCTCACTTTAACATGTTCATTTCTTGCTATCTTGAAGTTTACCTTATTTACTGCATTTCTATTTCTCCTCCACCTTTTCCATGCTCTCTCTCTTTTCTCCTTTGCCCTAGCACACTTTGCGTTAAACCAATCTTTCTTTCCTTCTTCTTTAGGTCTATATTTCGGGACATATTCCCTGACTCCTGTTTTGTATATTTCCAAAAATAAGTTATATTTCTCTTGCACCCCCTCAGAGTTTTCCATCTTCTCCCAGTTTGAGTATTTGAAATAGTTCTTGAGATTCTCAATATCAGCCTTTTTGTAATTTAATCGGTCTCCTTTGTATGATTCATCTCTATCTTCTTTTCCGTCCTCTATATCCATTTCTAATATTATGTGGTCACTCTTTCCCAATGGGCACTTATATCTTATATCATCATTCATTTGTATACCCCTTGTAAAAACCAGGTCTAATCTCGCTGGCTCATCATTTCCTCTGAATCTTGTGTTTTCCTTTACTCTTTGGTCGTGTGTATGTGTGTGTGTGTGTATTTATCTAGTTGTAGTTTTACAGGGACTGGGCTTTATGCTCGTGTGGCCTGTCTCCATATCTACACTTATCCAATTTTTCTTTAAAACTATGCACACTCGTTGCTGACACCACTTCCTCACTCAAACTGTTCCAAGTCTCTACACATCTTGCGGGAAACTATATTTTTTAACATCTCTCAGACATCTTCCCTTCCTCAGTTTCTTACTATGCGATCTTGTGTTTCTAATGTCATATTCTTCTCTCAGGATTAGTTTCTCATTATCCACTTGATCCATTCTGTTAATCAATTTATAAACTTGTATCAGATCCCCTCTCTCTCTTCTCTGTTCCAGGATTGGTAGATCCATAGCTTTTAGTCTCTCCTCATATGTCATCCCTTTAAATTCAGGAACCGTTCTTGTATCCATTTTTTGTAGTCTCTCCATTTTCTTTGTGTTTCTTTTTATGGGGGGTCCACACAACTCCTGCATATTCCAATCTGGGTCTTATTTTAGTACTTATCAATTTCTTCATCATTTCTTTGTCCATGTAGTGTGTGTGTGTGTGTGTGTGTGTTTCACTGTTTGATCTGCTGCAGTCTCTGACGAGACAGCCAGACGTTACCCTACGGAACGAGCTCAGAGCTCATTATTTCCGATTTTCGGATAGGCCTGAGACCAGGCACACACCACACACCGGGAAAACAAGGTCACAACTCCTCGATTTACATCCCGTACCTACTCACTGCTAGGTGAACAGGGGCTACACGTGAAAGGAGACACACCCAAATATCTCCACCCGGCCAATCGAACCCGGTCCTCTGGCTTGTGAAGCCAGCGCTCTAACCACTGAGCTACTGGTGTGTGTGTGTGTGTGTGTGTGTGTTTCACTGTTTGATCTGCTGCAGTCTCTGACGAGACAGCCAGACGTTACCCTACGGAATGAGCTCAGAGCTCATTATTTCCGATCTTCGGATAGGCCTGAGACCAGGCACACACCACACACTGGGACAACAAGGTCACAACTCCTTGATTTACATCCCGTACCTACTCACTGCTAGGTGAACAGGGGCTACATGTGAAAGGAGACACACCCAAATATCTCCACCCGGCCGGGGAATCGAACCCCAGTCCTCTGGCTTGTGAAGCCAGCGCTCTAACCACTGAGCTACCGTGTGTATTTACCTAGTTGTAGTTTTACAGGGCCTGGGCTTTATGCTCGTGTGGCCCCGTCTCCATATCTACACTTATCCAATCTTACTTTAAAAGTGTGCACACTCGTTGCAGACACTACTTCTTCATCTAAACTGTTCCACATCTCAATACATCTCTGCGGGAAACTATATTTTTTAATATCTCTCAGACATCTTCCCTTTCTCAGCTTTTTACTATGCGATCTTGTGCTTCGGGTGTCATATTCTTCTCTCAGGATCAGTTTCTCATTATCCACTTGGTCCATTCCGTTGATCAATTTATAGACTTGTATCAGGTCTCCTCTCTCCTTCTTTGTTCCAAGGTTGGTAGATCCATAGCCTTTAGTCTCTCCTCATATGTCATCCCTTCAAGTTCTGGGACCATTCTTGTAGCCATTTTTTGTAGCCTCTCCAATTTCCTTATGTGTTTCTTTTTATGAGGGGTCCACACTACTCCTGCATATTCCAATCTGGGTCTTATTATAGTATTTATCAATTTCTTCATCATTTCTTTGTCCATGTAGTGAAATGCTACTCCAATATTCCTCAGCAAATTATATGTTTCTCTAAAAATTCTATCAATATGGCTTACTGGTTGATTGTTTTCTTCCATCGTCACTCCTAAGTCCTTTTCCTTTTTGACTTTCTCCAGTTCTACTCCATCTCCCATCTTATAGATTCCCACAGGTCGTCTTTCACTCTTTCCCATTTCCATGACATGGCTTTTGTTCACATTGAATTCCATTTCCACTTCTTACTCCATTCCCAGATCTTATTTAGGTCTTCTTGCAGTATTTCACAATCCTCCTTTTGCTTTATAACTCTGCACAGTTTCGTATCATCCGCAAACAAATTTATGTAGCTGTTCACTCCTTCTGGCATATCGTTAATATAAATGAGTGTGTGTGTGTGTGTGTGTGTGTGTGTGTGTGTGTGTGTGTGTGTGTGTGTGTGTGTGTGTGTCTGTGTGTGTGTGTGTGTGTGTGTGTAATATTTGCTTTAAATTACCACAGTGACAGCATGTATGAGGAAGTACTACAGATGCAGCAGAGACTCCATGCAGCTGCTTCAACTGAAATAGAGAAAACCCTTACCATCCAACTCAAACACATAGCTACGGTGAGTCAAGTAGATCGATGGATGGATGGACAGATATATATCTTATTGACTACAAATTTGTAAAAAAACTGAGATGAGAGTAGAGCGGTGCAAGACACAATAGTAGATCTTTAAGGTGTATAATGAAATGCAGGTAAAAAAATATGCATAGTCGGTATATACTATTTATATACCACAGAATAAATATACATTACTAAAACTAATGTAGAATGTAAGTAGACTTGAGTGTTGAATGCAAGCCAATGGCCAAGGATCCAAGCAAAGCTATAATAAGTTAGGTTCTTAGTGTAATGAAGAATGGATGACAAAGTAGTAAGTGCATACAACATATTTGGCATGTCAAAAATTGAAGAATTGAAATGTGGAGTGGATGATGGCATAAAGTACAGTACAACACAATAAGATGGTTTGGCAGCAAAATAAGAATGACAGAAAATTAAAAGACTAGAAAGGGAATATAAAGATGATAGTAAATGCAAGAAGACCTTCAGTGAAATCAAAGAACAAAGTATTAGTACACATAAGAGGAAAGAAAGAAAATGTGAATGAGAGGATTAAAGTATGGAAAGAAAGAATGCAAAGACATGAATAAAACAGCTTTCCTTGATCCATAATAACTATATAAGTGGATGAAGATAAAATCAATGATGATTAAATCTTAGGTGTCATCTTTGCTTATTCTATGGTTAAAATTGTCTTAGGATTTTTGGGCTGAAGGAGGAAAATTTCCCACAAGAGGAAATTCCTCTTCACTTGCTGCTATAATAGTCTTGACAAACTCATTAGCTAATCAAACCTATCCAATCCCACACATGTATAACCTACCTTTAATGCCACTGTGTTCAAACTAAAAGCAAGAGTCATGGCCCTGCAGGATAAATATTGATTGATAGAAAGTCATGTGACACTCATTGTTACATGTGACTGGTTAGAAAGAAAATAGGCAGCAACTGAAAATATGTCCCTTAATATGGAAATGCCAAAGAAAATTGTGTTAGAATAGTCCAAAATAATATATAATCATGGTTTTATAATTGAATTTGCTGCAGGTATAATATTTAATTCCTTCTATACACTCACCAGTTAAGTTACTCAAAAATTACAAGATTACAGGATTTTAAGAAAAACTTTGATTCCAAAATCAAAGTACAATATTCAATATCTAGTAGAAAATTTCAAGCAGTGGCAACACTAGATGAGAAGCAGACAGGAATGAGCTAACCACAAGTCACAAGGAGACTGGCTCCTGACTTGTGGCTAATTAAGTAGAAAGGAACCTTTGAGTCAGGATATGAAGACTTGTGGCTAACTAAGTAGAAAGGAGCCTTTGAGTCAGGATATGAATATAAAACCACTTGTTAACCAAGTCAAATTTGTTAAATTTTGCTCACTATGCAAGATTTGATTATACTAGTCAACTATTTGATTAACACATTTATCTTCAGATAAAATTTAATTAGTATATAAAATTTCATTCATACATGTACATTTATATGCATCAAGGAATGTAAAAGGCAGCAATCACAAATGTGTACATGAAAACACTACATATATATGTGGTACAAACAAATCTGTTGTCACCCTCACAGGTTCTTTTTTTCCTGTAACAGGTGCGGCAGTCCTTAGAAGCCTTGATGGTGTTATTCAACAAGGACTTCCCCCTAGAAGCAGCACAGATTCCAGACAACACGTAGCAGTAACTGCAAAAAAAGTTATATTTATTTCCTGTATGTATAACCTGACCTCTATAGAATACTTAAGCCATCCTTCTAGGATGAAATGTCCAAGACCTGATTACTGAGGCATAAAGGTTGTTATAATATTCGGGTAACGGCTATGGCCATCTGTCGGTGGTTAGACGGGCATGTTATAGATTCAGTGGTTGTTAAAGGCCAAAGGAAATATACTACTACCCCCTTCCATGGTTAAAGATTACAGGTTTGTGAGTAAAAAGAGAATTTGTTTTAGAATTCCCTGTTCCTGAAGTAGTAAGAAAATTTCTATTTTGTTATACTACTGTCATACACTATTGTTTATGTATCATCATCTCAAAGCTGCTGGTACATTTTCCTGGATTATAACATGAAGTGCAATTGAAAGCTTGTCTATTATGTATTATGTAGAATACATATATATGTACATTTATGTATAGCTATGTTATTTATGATTAAAGTTCTATTCAAAATATAATATAACAGGGGCAAGTTGCATAATATAATTTGCAGAGAAGTATGGCCTGGATAATAAGTAATTAAATCTTAAAATGTTGATTCAGTACCATATTTTTACCTAGTCATGTTTTAAGGTCAGTAAAATCATCTTTATCTTACAACCTACTTAGCCTATATAAAATCTCCAAAACCAAGGCATATTAATCTTGCTCTTGGTTTCAGCGACAAAAGATGCTACCTTTTACTGAAGATATAAAACATGATTGATTGTAAAGTGCCATAAAGGGTTTGCCATAAATCTAGTCAATGAGTAGACTAAATACTATATCACATCTACATACCAAAGCCATATGTGGCTCACTACTGGTCAATACTTAATGTACTACAACATGAAATATCTAATCTATTTCAAATTTGTAGATAGCATTTTTTTCTAAATCTTTGGAATGGTTGTGATTTGAACACCATTTTAATCATCTCACTTTTATGTAGAGTTAAGAATAAAACACCTGCATTTTTCTTCATCAGTGGTGATAAAGTCAGAAAGTATTAATTTATTGAATATTTGTTACTCTGTTGCACACAGTCCCTCCCAATTCAGACTTCATGTTGTGGACCAAAGTTATTTACTCCTGTAATGTACTACACAACTTTTATCTGCTAAAGGATGGCTCCCCTTCCTGTGGCATTGCTTTATGGAAGATATGCTTCCAATCTTGCCTTTTTTCTGGCAATATAACATTGTTTCATCTGTACTGTATTATATTTTCTTACACAATCTGAAACTTTGTCCACTTTTTGCTGTGATATTCAGCTCAAGGGTGAAGCATTAGTGATTTCTGAGATCAAAAGTCTCTAAGACCCATGATAGTAAGGGTCATACCTGCAGTCATCAAGTCATGAATACAAATTAAAGTAAATGCTGTATTTATTTTATGACCTACATATTAGGTTTTAGTTTTTTGTACAGTATACATGTGTATATGATTTAGGATTAGTGTTTGTATAGCATGTCATGATATGGAGAATGATGAGTAGATAAATTAAAGAGAACCTTGTCATTTTAATTCACAAATTTTAGAAAATATTTTGTCCTAAGTGCAGTATAAAATACTATTTTGATTTTGAAAAGTGGTAGTAAATGGCATATATGAAAACACCATCTCTTTTGGATGTTCACAGTTTGTGAAAAGTGATGTGACATTTGGATGTATAGTTCTCTAAGTTGCATAATGTCCTGGCAGAGGCTGCAAATTAATTACTATGTGCTTAAATCCTTAATGTTGTAGCTATATGTTGCCAATACCTTATATATGTTGTAGCTGAGGCACAAAGCAGGACAAATAGCTACATCATACATTTAGTGTTTATTTCACCTTACATAAAATAACAGCTCTATAATATCATTACAGCTCCAAACAGTTCCAAATAGTTTAGTTTTATCAGAAAGAAGATTTATGGGTGCTGACCCCACTTGTCTCTGGTCTAATATGTATTATGTACTGCAGAGTGTTACAACCACTTCACTGGTGGTATTCATTGGTTTGTATCTTGACTATAGTGGCAGAGTACTGGTATGCATCATCTGATTGGTGATAAAGAAATTGTACACTAATGCTGACAGAAAATCTAGCCCTTGAAAGTGATTCCAATCTTAGACTTAGTATTAATGCTTTTAAATTGTTGTAATGTGCATATGAATAAAGTTCTATATACAATTGTTCACCTGTTGTCTAGCATAATTGGTTCTTGAGGCACGAACTCAGAATGTATTCATATGATATGGCAGGACACTCCATAAAAGATGAATAGAAGTATGTTCTCATTCCCACCTTCCTGTTTAGTACAATGGGACAATCCATTGTCTCCTTTAAAGTATGCAACATCATTAAGAATGCAAATTTGGATGTTAAAATGTTTCATACACCAGGCTGTCATCTTCTTCATAGATGTATGAGCTACTTTTTATCTTGGAGTGATTAAACACTTCAGAGATGTTTTACTAGCAAAGCGAGGCAGTTTTATAATTATTATATAATACATACACACATACGTATGTGTGTGTGTATTAAGACGTGTGTGTACTAAACGTGTGTTATGACTGTATGAAGATTTCTTTCACTTACATTTCTGCCCACAATTATGCCGAGTCTGTTCTTCAACTAGCAAAATTTTTTTCAGTAGAAAGTATCAAAATCTTACAAGATCTAACTCACCTTGTGATTTCCGGCACCAAGCAAAAAACATCTCCAGTAACTTTGTTAATATATCATTAGGTCACGGAAACCATAAGAACAGTCATTTTAATTTTATTAACTCTGATGGTATGCAACGTGCTCTCCCTCAGTCCTGCTGCATGGACAATCACCGAAGTCTTTTCTTCCCTAGCATAGTGATCTAACACTTCCAACTTCTTTTCAATGGTTATAGTCTTCCTTGATATCTTGCAATCACTTTCCTGTGAGGAGGCTGAAGGATGCTTAGAAGCCATAGTATAGGACACTTGGTGAAAACACAGAGAAATTACCCACTTGCAGTGTGTGCTAGCTCCTGACTGAGTAAGGAGTGCAGACTGTGAGAAAGAATAGAGTGTCTGTAAACTATCACTCATTGCCGAGGAGTCAAGGTGATCCTCATGGCATGATCATATATGAATACAAAGATATGATATCCATTATAGCAGGCAATAGAGGGGTGGAAACACAAATATTGTGGTGAAAGCAACACACGAGCTAAAGGGGGATTACAAGATGAAGAAGCGGCTGCTGCCCATCAGCGGCGAATAAAATAATGCCTCCTCATCTTCTTTGTATTCAGTGTTCAGTGCAAGATTTCACTTTGTGCATCACAAGATAATCCTTTCTTGTTGGTAAAGCTTGTAAAAAGAATGTTTTTTTTTTTTTTTTTTCTGTGTGAACATAATACTTCCTTGGGAGGTGGCTTTACTGGCAACCTGCTAGCAACCTTGTTACCATGGCAACAATGTTCCCCTATGTATTTGTGGATAACATTTTGCAGTAGGAAGTTGCTCCACTTGTTGGTAAGTTTCTTAGATCCTGGCCCAGTGCAGTTCCAGTCAGAAGCAGTGTGGGTATGTGTGACGTCATCGAGTCGAGTTAACTCGTGTTAAATTGAACAAGTCGTGTTATTTGATCATATTTCCTTAAATATGAAGTTGCATTAAATCAAAATTGCTTTATTCAAGCTCTTGTTAATCAAGAGCTGACTGTATTTCAGCTGACTTTTTTTTTTCAACAATTTTCTGAAAATGTTATATCTTTGGAATGCACTGTCATTATATGGCACTTCATTGTGCTTGTATATCCCCTTTTGTAATGCATATTTAGCACCCCGCATATGAACAACTCACAATTTTACACAATCACACACTATCATCCTAACTGATAGTTAAACGGAAAAAAATAATAATAACAAAAAAATAAATAAGTGAAATACAGACATTACTAACTATATATAGCAATTACATCGTCACAGAATACACTTACAAAATAAGCATAACTATTAATATTTACAGAGCCTGCCTATGGTAATGTGAGAACTGTATAGGATACATTTTAATCCCTATAATCCCGTAATAATTTAGTCAAGTCTTCAGCCGTGACGGTGATTCTGACTTTCTATGTTGTTTAATTGGGCTCTGGCTGTCCCATGATCGCATGTTTCAAATGCAGACAGGCACTAAAATAAATTATTAATCTGTAGAATTTGACCTTGTACCCCATACACACCACACTTATATACTTTGCTAGAGTTTTTACTGTACTTTATGTCTATGAAAGTTTTAATTTTCGCAAGTTGTTGTTGTTGTTTTCGGGCTTCGACGATCCCACAGATCCTATGAGCCCTGGTGGCGGCCTGTGAGGTGATCGCAGCATTCACAGGCGGGGTAGTTGTCCACACTTCTTCAGGAAGACGCAGGTGAGGCGGATAACCGCAGCTTGGTGTGAGCAGTAGACGCCTGCCGCCGCCAGCAGGGTGGGCAGGTCAAAGGTAGACACACCCAAGGCAGCAAGGTGATCACGAAGCACAACACGGTGGGAGTGGAAGCGGGTGCAGTGTAAGAGGAAGTGTTCGATGGTTTCCTCGACCGTCCTGCACCAGGGGCAGTAGGGGTCCGGTGATAGACCAAGGCGATGCAGGTGTGCTGTGAGTCTTGTGTGGCCCAGACGGAGGCGGGTGAGTGCTACATCTTGCAGAGCAGCATACCTGTTCCCTGTGGCAACGGAGGCGAAGGAACACCCCGGCTCAACAACCCGAGCAGCCGAGCGGGTTGGGATAGTAGGAGAAGGGGTGGCTGTTGTAGGAGTCCGTCGCTGTGGTCGGGGCAACTGGAGGGCCTCAGCTGCTTGTTAATTTCAGGAAGGGGTGTGCCTTCACTCGCCAGGCGGGTGTACAGCTGCTGGGCATGGAGGTTATGGGGGCAATGAAGTGACCGGGGCCCATGGGAACCTCGACACTGGAAACAGTGGAAGGGCTTGCCACATACCTCGTCCTTGTCACCTTTTCGGGAGGGGTGGGTGCCACTGCAACGGGCGCCCTGAAATTCGAAGACAGTCACACGCGAAACCAGTCCAGCTGGTGCCTGGGTTTACAGCTACTGCCGTCTGCTAACTTGCTAAGTACTACCATTTTATGTTAGTCAGTCTCGAATTGAGTCTTGTAACATTTTGTATGACGTAGGTACACGCCTAACAATGTAGTAGTGTAGGCACTACAAAAAGCCACATCTGTTAACAAATTGGTTTTTAGTGTCTCTATGCTACTTACATTACATGTTCGTATGTGACACTGTCACATACATTTTGTTTAGACAAGTATTTACGTTTTTTTTTTTTTTCAATTTTAAATCGATATTCAATTTTTGCCCATTCATCCGCGCCTCTGACCGCACGTGGCTCCGTATTTCCAAATTCGTAATGGAAATTTGGAAAATCGTTGCTGTGGTTGCAATTCCTCTAAGTTACTTAGATAGCGTTCTAATGAAGAATAAAATTTACCGTAGCGCCTCAGTGGGACTGCGGCCATCGTGTATGGTAATAAATCATCATTCATGGTTAACTCGATCATCTGGTTTGCCTTAGCTTAGCTTAGCTAGATTTACTGGTTTAGGTTTCAATTCAATGTGTTCGTATGTCCCTTTTTGTAATGCATATTCAGCTGCCTGTTCATTGTTTACAGAGCCTGACTATGATAGGGTACATTTAATCCCTATATTCTACTAATCATTTAGTCAAGTCTTCAGCCGTGATGTGTAATTGATGTTTGTGACTCTGTGTTATATAATTTGGCTCTGGCTGTCTCATGCTCGCATGTTGCAAATGTGGACGGGCACATAAATAGATGATTAATCTGCAGAATCTGGCCTTGTACCCCATGCACACCACACTTATGTGCTTAGCTAGAGTTCTAACTGTATACTATATGTCTGCGAGGATTTTAATTTTCCCAAGTTTAATGTTCACCCAGGACTGCGCCGGCAGCGCCCTGAAATTCGAAGTTTTCGAACAGAGTCACACACGTGACGAAACCACAGTCCAGCTGACGCCTGGCATCGCAGGCTAGCTGCTAACCGCCGCATGGACTGTAAACAAATAGGGACCCGAGTCCCTGCAGCCGCTTCCAGTGGAAACGAGTTATTAACAACTTAGCCAAAAGTTACTTCACCTTTACAGCTACAGTATGGTTCCTACGTCAATACTGCGCGTGGCTTCCCATACCTGCTAAGGTGAGTGCGCGAGCTTGAAAAAAGGCCTCTACTGCTCTATGTTTACAGTCTTTGTTCTCAGTGAGGTGGTGGTAAATACTGAATAGAGTATGTAATTCACCACGATTTTCTGCTGGTCACCCAACCAGCCGTCTTCATTATGGAGCGAGCTCAGAGCTCATAGACCGATCTTCGGGTAGGACTGAGAGCACAGCACACTCCACACACCGGGAAAACGAGGCCACAACCCTTCGAGTTACATCCCGCACCTACTTCCTGCTATATAAATGAACAGGGGCTACACATTAAGGGGCTTGCCCATTTGCCTCGCCGCGCCCGGGACTCGAACCCGGGTCTCTTCAGTTGTGAGCCGATTGTACTAACCACTACAATACGCGGTGTAATTCACTGTTTGATCTGCTGCAGTCTCTGACGAGACAGCCAGACGTTACCCTATGGAACGAGCTCAGAGCTCATTGTTTCCGATCTTCGGATAGGCCTGAGACCCTGGTCTCAGGCCTACCCGAAGATCGGAAATAATGAGCTCTGAGCTCGTTCCGTAGGGTAACGTCTGGCTGTCTCGTCAGAGACTGCAGCAGATCAAACAGTGAACACACACACACACACACACACACACGGCCCGGTAGCTCAGTGGTTAGAGCGCTGGCTTCACAAGCCAGATGACCGGGGTTCGATTCCCCGGCCGGGTGGAGATATTTGGGTGTCTCCTTTCACGTGTAGCCCCTGTTCACCAAGCAGTAAGTAGGTACGGGATGTAAATCGAGGAGTTGTGACCTTGTTGTCCCGGTGTGTGGTGTGTGCCCAGGACTCAGGGAGTTAGACTATGAGGAAAGACTGAGGAAACTGGGGCTGACCACATTAGAAGAGAGAAGAACAAGGGGAAACATGATAACAATGTATAAATTGGTGAACAAGATTGACATATTGGACAGAGAGTTGATAAAGGTGACCACAAATAATCATCTCCGAGGATATAGAAAAAAAACTAACAAAAGACATCTGTCTAAATGACGTGAGAAAGTACAGTTTCCCGCATCGTAGTATTGATAAGTTGAATAAACTGAGCAGTGATGTCGTTGACGCGGTGTGTGTCAATCAGATGAAAGAGAGAGATGACAGGAGTGGCCAAGGAGGCAGGACATAGAGAGCTTAGCTCGGGCCCTGTAATACACAAATAGGTAAATACACACACACAATCGAGAGGGCCGGGTTCGAGTCCCGGCGCGGAGAGGCAAATGGGCAAGCCTCTTAATGTGTAGCCCTTGTGGAGATACTTGGTTGTGTCTCTTTTCACGTGTAGCCCCTGTTCACCTAGCAGTGAGTAGGTACGGGATGTAAATCGAGGACTTGTGACCTTGTTGTCCCGGTGTGTGTTGTGTGCATCTGGTACCATCCTTGTTGCCAGCCTCTGTACCCTTTCCACCTTCTTCACATTTTTCTTCATATGCGGTGACCAGACGCAAGCTGCATATTCTAACTGGGGTCTTATTAAAGTGCATAGTATCTTCTTCATCATTCCTTCATCTAGGTAGTGGAATGCAAGACCAATATTTTGAAGCATGTTATATGTTTTCCAAAATATCTTGTTAATGTTTCTCCGGTGACAAAGTGTTTTGCACGGTTACTCCTAGGTCTTTCTCCTCATTGGTCTCTTCAATTTTCTCATCACCCAGCCTGTAATCCCTGTTTGGTCTGTATCTACTTCTTCCCATTTTCATAACATGGCTCTTGTTTATATTAAATTCCATCTGCCACTCTTTACTCCACTCATATATTTTATCAAGATCTTCCTGTAACTTGTTACAATCTTCCACATTCTTTACTCTCCTCATAATTTTAGTATCGTCCGCAAACATATTCATGTAACTGTCAATTCCTACTGGCATATCATTAACATAAATCAAAAACATGATGGGACCAAGCACTGACCCTTGTGGAACTCCACTGGTTACCTTCTTCCACTCGGACTTCCTTCCTTTCACCACTGTTCGCATTTCTCTTCCCACTAAGTAATTTTCCATCCATTTTGCTAGTTTATCACTTACTCCTCCAATCTTCTTTAGTTTCCACATCAGTCTATTGTGTGGTACTTTATCAAAGGCCTTTCTCAAGTCCAGGTAAATAGCATCCACCCATCCCTCTCTATGTTGTAGTATGTCAGTCACTCTTGAATAAAAACATAATAAATTGGATATGCACGATCTTCCTTTTCTGAAACCAAACTGCCTTTCACTCAGAATGTTTTCACTTTCTAGATACTCACTCCACTTAGCTTTAATTACTTCTTCACATACCTTGCACAATATACTAGTCAACGATACTGATCTGTAATTTAACGGTTCCATTCTACTACCATTTTTATATATATGCACAATGTCAGCTCTTTTCCACTCTTTCTTGACTATTCCTGTTTGTATGGAGGTTTCTACAATATCAAATATGGGGTTCAACAATTGATCCTTACATTCTTTTAGGAACCTCCCAGATATGCCATCAGGCGCCATTCATTTATTAATATCCAAGTTACTTATAATTTTCCTTATATCTTCTTTAGTAACCATGATGTCCTGCATTTGCTTTATCTCGGTAGGCCTTTCTCCTGTAAAATGCTCCTCCCTTGTAAACACTTTGCAAAAGTTGTCGTTCAATATTTCAGCTATATCTCTAGCATCCTCATATACTTCTTCCCCATTTTTTACTTTTTTCTATTGTGGTTGTTTTGGACTGAATCAGGATCTTCCTCTTCTGTAGCATTGTCTCCCTGAAGAAACCTCCCGCGATTATATTTGCGCCAACCAGCAAAAAAGGCCTCGTCAATTTGGACTGGATTGTCCACTGTTCCCACCATTTGTCCCCGACGATTAACAGACACTATTTCAGAACAAACTTCGCGACAAAGGTTGAACTAGTCTGTAACACACTTACCTCCCCTGCCTGACATGGTCGCGGCTGTAAGATTCGTTATGTTATGAACGAAGAGATATACCAATTCAGGGATCTGGCACAGACTGAGCTTAGAGTTCAGCCTTCCATTAACATCAGTGAAGTGGAAAAAACGATTACTCTGGCGAACGGAAAGGTATTTCTGGCAACCTCTCTTACGGCACCGCAGCGTTACAGCCATTTATTTCTTTTCCTCTTGTTAACTTCTTTCATATCGACACCACAGTGATTACATGGGGCCTGAATAGAACGCTACATTGGGTAACTAACCGTGGCGAGGTGATGAAAGGAGAGTTGGGGGACTGAAACTGTGTGAAATGAGTGAATGTGTTAATTTAGCAAGGTAGATAACATTCTAAAACAGATGATTACCATGTAGGCAAATATACCGATGTAGATAACATACCAAAAGAGCATCCAACTTTTTAATAATAATACTGTCTGTATGGTGGTTCGGCTCTCAAAAATAGTAGGTTGGCTACATGAAACGTCATCACACACACACACACACACACACACACACACACACACACACACACACACACACACACACACACACACACACACACACACACACACACCGCGTAGTGTAGTGGTTAACACGCTCGACTCACAATCGAGAGGCCCGGGTTCGAGTCCCGGAGCGACGAGGCAAATGGGCAAGTCTCTTAATGTGTGGCCCCTGTTCACCTAGCAGTAAATAGGTACGGGATGTAACTCGAGGGGTTGTGGCCTCGCTTTCCCGGTGTGTGGAGTGTGTTGTGGTCTCAGTCCTACCCGAAGATCGGTCTATGAGCTCTGAGCTTGCTTCGTAATGGGGAAGACTGGCTGGGTGACCAGCAGGCGACCGAGGTGAATTACACACACACACACACACACGGTAGCTCAGTGGTTAGAGCGCTGGCTTCACAAGCCAGAAGACCGGGGTTCGATTCCCCGGCCGGGTGGAGATATTTGGGTGTGTCTCCTTTCACGTGTAGCCCCTGTTCACCTACCAGTGAGTAGGTACGGGATGTAAATCGAGGAGTTGTGACCTTGTTGTTCCGGTGTGTGATGTGTGCCTGGTCTCAGGCCTATCCGAAGATCGGAAATAATGAGCTCTGAGCTCGTTCCGTAGGGTAACGTCTCGCTGTCTCGTCAGAGACTGCAGCAGATCAAACAGTGAAACACACACACACACACACACACACACACACACACACATGCATCGCGTAGTGTAGTGGTTAGCACCCTTGAGTCAAAATCGAGAGGGCCGAGTTCGAGTCCCGGGAAGTGGCGAGGCAAATGGGCAAGCTTCTTAATGTGTGGCCCCTGTTCATCTAGCAGAAAATAGGTACGGGATGTAACTCGAGAGGTTGTGGCCTCGCTTTCCCGGTGTGTGGAGTGTGTTGTGGTCTCAGTCCTACCCGAAGATCGGTCTATGAGCTCTGAGCTTGCTCCGTAATGGGGAAGACTGGCTGGGTGACCAGCAGGTGACCGAGGTGAATTACAGACACACACACATTTAATGTGCATAACTTAAAGGAAAGATTAGATAAATGGAGATAAAAAAAAAAAAAGGCAAAATAATATACTGGATATAGGATAGAGGCATCTGGCAACTGAGAGAGAACAGCAGGCCACTACCCTAGCCATGCAGTCTCCTCGCTCCTCACAAGCCCCGCTGTGTACGTAGCTTCATGAGCGACCACCATGTTGATTTAAAATCTTGTACTTATGATTACAGTTACTGATTGAAAAAGACAAGTTAAATGATTACAGAAGTAGAATAATAGCATATCTAATGATTTTCATAAACGTTTTTAAGATGAATACTTTTCTTACATTCTTACAGTCTCTGTCGGATGGGTATGATCGCCCACACGAATGTTTCAATAATGTGGAATCCTAGGCATACGCAAAACGCATCAGATGCGTTTAAGAAATCCATTAGTGTGTCCAGCTATCAATGTGGTATTCTAAGTTTTCATCTTTTAAGAAATTGGCCAAAAGTCAAAACGTACAAGTACTACCGCAGTAGGAAATGCAACCGAGAAGGAAGTGGAGAAAAATTGTGGATATAGATAGAAGTAGAAGAGAAAATAAGTTGGGGGAGAGTTAACTTGAGAATTGTCAGCTGAATACTTGAATAACATGAGAAAGATTACAAGAACGAACGGAGTTCAAGAAGAAAGTATGTCAGAATGGATCCATGAAATACTGACAGACAAGATCGTAGGGTAGCGGATACGTCATCGCCATCTCTTATCTTTGTCCAGTATTTTGAGAACTTGATTCCATTATTAGAACTAATTTCAAAGACCATAAATAAATTGCTGTGCTGTCATGTTTTTGTTTTCTAGTACTTGATTCCATTATTAGAACAAATTTCAAAGACCATAGATAAATTGTTATACTGTCATGTTTTTGTTTTCCAGTAATGATTCATAATCATCCTTAAACTATTATACAATAAGGAAAATGTCCTTGAAAATGCCATTAATTTCCATTAGATTTGTTAAGAGGAGTCAAGATAAGACACTCCAAACAGTGCTGTCTGTTGTCTTTTTTTTTTTTTTTTTTCTCCTGAATGCCACCCACAGTTGGGAGGCGGTCATACAAAAAAAATGTAAGCTCAGCTCGCCTAATGAAACTACTTATTATGTACGCAAACCACATGGATTAAGTAATTCTCATACTCTTGTTATTCTATCATATTATTACAATGTGTTCCTTAGTGTTTTGCGAGGGTTTAGTGTTTTATTAGATTTTATGGATTACATATACTGACTGCTCAGTATAATTGATGAAGCAACCTTCATATCCTAATTTTTACCTAGACCGACATATCAACTCAAAAAGGTAGATATCATAGACTAGACACCATGACGTGCTCATGTCCGGCTTCCCATCTCCACTCTCTCTGTTTCTATACTTTTCTCATATCCCCTTCCTAGCATCTCCATTTTCCATCTTAACTCCTCCCATCCCCTTCCTCTCTCTCTCTCTCTCTCTCTCTCTCTCTCTCTCTCTCTCTCTCTCTCTCTCTCTCTCTGTTAATTAACATTTCTTGGAAGTCAAGACTAAAGATCATGACATTTATGATAACATGGTTAAAACTGCTATGACAGAATAGCCTTTGTACTACAAGGTGTTTGTGTTATTTTATAAGAAAATTTTCTGAACGCTTATGAGAGAGAGAGAGAGAGAGAGAGAGAGAGAGAGAGAGAGAGAGAGAGAAGCTAAAATTTCAAAGGATTTCGGACAAAATTTATGAAAATAATGAATTAAACGCCAAAAATAGTCAACTGTATGAGAAAAATGTGATGTTAGTTTCCCTATCCTTACCTGCTTCTGCCTCCCACCTCTCTCTCTCTCTCTCTCTCTCTCTCTCTCTCTCTCTCTCTCTCTCTCTCTCTCTCTCTCTCTCTCTCTCTAAACGTTCAGGAGGATTTTTACAATACAACTTAGACACACACACACACACACACACACACACACACACACACACACACACACACACACACCGTCTAGTGTAAAGGCTGTCCTGCCATTAAAATTTTGATAATGTCATAAATGTCAGGATCAGAGACCGGTTGTTCAAAACATCGTAGCTTTCCGCCACATTGATCTTAAATAGCCCTCTCATAGCAACCATTTTCTCCCGTGGGCTACGGTCACCAAGGTGTATTTTCAAAAGACTGTCCTGATGCTCATAGCTCACTATCATGCG